>NW_010173452.1:0-30397 GCF_000695765.1 Mesitornis unicolor | reverse complement strand
GGGGTGCTTCTCCCTCACGGCCTCCTGTTCTGCAGACTTGACACCAAAAAGCCCCACCTGGGCGCTCTGCAGCTGGCACATGCCACAGACATGCGCAGCGTTGCTGCCTTCCTCACAGACATCGTTCATGCTGAAGTTGTATGTGTGGCTGCCATTCAAACCAAACCAAACCCCAGCCTGCCAGATCACAAAGCACTGAGGCTGGCACAACCTACTTCTTCATCTCATTTATGAGTTAATTTTTGCAGATCTCTGTTAACCAATGGTAAGACTGTATTTAGTCATTTTAACAAATATATTGGTATTTTAACAGCTCTTTCGTAGGTGACGGGGAAGAAGACAAATGGTTTCAACTTAGAGTTACTTTTTATCTGTTTACAATCCCCTTTAAGGAGTTCAGGTAATTTACGCTGTACTAACCCAGCCAGACTGACCTTTGTACTGCTGTTTCCAGCATATGAAAGAGTCATCAACTCTCATATACATGTGCATATACATATAATTATATATAACCAGCATCTTAGGTGCTAGAGTTCACAGTCCTAAGCAGCTTTCCAGTGGATAGTGGTTAAGGACTGACAGCCACCCAGGGGAGAGCGGTGCCCCAGACCAGCCAGTGTGTGGCCACAGGGCCAGCCAGCAGCCAAGCAAGTGACTGATGGGGCCCAGCATCCCAGGACTGGAGTGCTCCAGGCAAAAAGCTGCCTGTTCTGTCCACAGCTGTGCGAGGAACCTGGAGTCCCACAGGGAAGCCAAGAAATTCCAGCTTTTTTGCTTTTTTTCCCTCCTGCAGTGCAGTAGGGTGCCTTTGTTTTGTGAAGTAGGCGGAGGGTGGTTTGTGTCAAGAACCGTGTGGAACTGATGCTGTAATAGACTTGCAGCATCCCACAATCTGTGTTCATCTTCTCTCCCTCCACTGCAATTTAATTCCTATCAACCGTGAATAATTTATTGCAGGTCTTGCAACCTTCAAATTGTACTACAGTTTACAGAGCACAAAGAGCACATTTTTGGAGCTTTGAGTACATCCAGAGATAGGGGATAGTGATTATTATAACCAAACAAAACTGCAGTGCCAGGAGCTCTGCAGGTGCTTTACAGCTGTACATAAAGCTACATGACTGAAAACCTTGGTGGGTTTATCCTATATCACCGCTTCCGCCTTTTGTAAACACAAGGTATAAGAGATCATCGGGCAGATTTCATCTCAGAACACACATTGACTGAATATAAGGGCATCACCTGGTTTAACTCTGTGTCTTAAACTGTAGTAGGTGTTGATGAGAGTGACAGCATGGAGAGAACATGATGCCATTGCTCAATACAGTAGGTTTCTAAAGCAATGTTTCAATTACATCTACATTATTTTCTTCCATTTGTTGTTTTAAGTGTAGAGAGACTCTACATTTCTCCGAGACTGACATCACCTTGTTTATCCTTTAATGAAAACTCACTGTACACTTGGCTTTTCTTTTTCCTAGATCTATGAACAATGGTTCCAGATACAGCGTGACCCAGTTGTAAGGAAGATAAATGTATTTAACCTCTCAGAACATGCTGCTCTCCCACAGTCTGAACATGCTTAAACAAAATGCAGCTGCTCCAGAGGACAGCACAGAAAGGCTGCAAGTATATTTCAGTAGAGAAGGAAAGATGGAAGTATGAAACTTCAAAGTGCGCAGGGCAGAATGTGTTATTCAAAACCCTTCATGTTTGTCCAGGCAGTTGGACAAAAGCATTCGTAAAAGCATACCACCTGTGCTTTACAGCACCCTCAGAAATGCTGGATACCTCTCAGTACAATTTGAAAATAAGTTCTGGTTTAAAGTGTTTACAATCCATTTTCTTAACACTGGAGCCACTAATGTTAAATTCAGTCCACAGTGGTAAATGGCAAATATTTAACATTTCATTGGGCACTGTTTCAGTGGGTTTGTGCATTTGGGTTTGCACAAAAGTTGGGCAGCCACTTCTTGCTGCTCCTTGCTCTGCTCCCTGAATCCATGGTTAAATTTTCACCAAAGTCAGAGAGGAGTTGGTCTGGCCAAAGTTACTGCTGTAGATCTAAAATATTAGGAATTTAGGTTTACCAGGTGGATACCAGTAAAGTTGCATCCCAGCTTTACTGTTTAGGACCTGTTATCCTTGTGATAAAGTAAAAGCCTGACCTGGCCTCTCCCATTAAAATCAGACCCTCCATTAAGTAAGATTAGTTTAAGCAGAGACGTGTTTCCATGACCTTAAGGTGGATCATGGCTGACTGCAGCTACCCAAGTGTCGTGCTGCTGGTTTTGCCTTCTGACAAACTTCTTCCTGCTATGACTCCTCTCACTGTTAGAGGTTTTCCACAAATATTCGGACAGAGAGAAAATGGAGTTGGCAGACATCTTCCTTACTGCCATGAGAGACGGATGCAAGCAATATACTTGGAGAAATAACTTTTTTTCAAGGGTTACATATTACTCTTCTTTCTGCTCGCTCTCTGTGCCTGTAAGAAGACAGCGAGGCAAAGTCTGCACTCAGCCATCTGCATCCTTCTAGCTTTTCTTTTGAGAATATGCACCCCTAGCTAGCCCATCCAGCCTAACCTAAAGAACCTGAAGGCTATTGTTTTCAGACATGCCAGCTAATTTTGAGCCTTTTCAAATAGCACCTAAATTCAGACAACCACAGGATAATTTGCAAAGGTTTTCAGCTTCAATGGCTCCATTCTTCACGAGAGAAGTCCTGATCTGTAAGTTATACCTGAAGCCTGCTTACTTTGGTACTTGAGGGTAAACTCTTGAAGAGACTGGATTCACTGAGCATTATTTTGTGTGCTTTTACTAGGCCTGTCATGGGCTGTCCACAGCTGTTGCAAGATCATGTGCTTCCCAGGCCACTCTTTTTTCCTGCTTTCCAGCCACATAGGTAAAGATAATCTGCTCTATTTAACACAGCAAGCATCCAATTCAGTTGCCTTCAGCAGGTCCTGATACTCCCTCATGCAGCTTCACATGCTTCCAGTGCCCTCAGTCCAAAGCTGTACATCTGAGCCTCAGAACCTAAGAAATCTCCTACTGCTCACCCGCTGCTCAGGAAAGAGTCCTTCTTACCTCTTGCCTCTTCCCTCCTAACAGTCAACTTTCCCTGCCTACAGCAAGCAGCCTTTTGTAGCATCCAGCTAATTAGGCCTCCCAGGTACAGAGGGTCACAGACTGCCTGAGTACCCCCTGAGAGCTTTTCTTCTTCTCTCAACCTTCTCTTTCATAGTGTGTGCAAGTCTGCCATACGACAGGATTTTATTTGCACAAAAACCTCTTTTCAAGTTCTGGTGCTTTTGAAGACCACCAGAATATAAGAATGACCTATACCCACATGCCTGTCCTTCACATTGACAACTGAGCCAGGCAGTCACTGAAGAATATTTGGAAAAGCATGAGGAAGGAAGGTAAATACGTATGCAAGAGACTACCTAATGGAAATGGAATTCAAACCTCAGTTCTTCCCTGGCAGCTTAAAAGTGCTAGACTTAAGGCCTAGATCCTCATCTTCTTTTGAGCTCTGCTCACTGCATCATGAGAAGAGAGGAGAAGTGGAGGAGAGAGGGTGCAGATCTTTTCATATCCCCCCAACTGTGCAGCTGCCTATTGCTCAGTGGGGATTAGGCTGCATGGGAAATCTAGGAATTTCATTTCTCTGGAGCTTTTTTGTGCTGAGCTGCTAAACAGATCTGTCCTACATAATACAAATGTGTTCTGCAATGCAGCATATTATTCTTGATGAAGTCCTATGGATGCTAGGCTGAAAATTTGCCTAATTTACACTGCGCTCACAGCCTGCTTTCAAACATAAGGTGAATGACTTATTGTAACCCCAGATTGGTTTCAACACCAAGTGATTAAGCCATGACATCTAGACAAAGTAAATTAAGGAAGTGGTTTCACAGAACAGGCTGACACAAGACAGGCACAGAACTAACTCTGTAACAGAAATAAGGTGAGTCATGCATCTGCTACATGTGCTTCAGTGAAGTTCTTGCAGATCAGTATCTCTTGTACCTATAGCAAACACAAGGAAGGGGCTATAATCTCACACCATGCTTGTGTATAACAATATTGCTACAGTAGCATCCACTTTCAAACATTTATCCCCCTTAACTACCAGATCAAACTGAGCATCACTTTTACTTTAGGGAAGCTATACCCCTTCCCTTTACTGCTGCTTTCTCACCTAGTGTCCCATTTATTTAGGGAGCCATATCTCCAAAGTCATTACAAGTTTGCAGTGGCTCAACAGGCCAACACTTTTCTTTAATGGTCATCTGTCATATCACAGAACTTAAATGCATTCTTTGTCTTTTATGGTTTCAGAAAATGTAAACGAGATTCCAAAACCACACCCCAGTCAGCCTAGCAGAGTGGACTTACCATTATTACATTCGGCTATTGGACTCACCAGTTTTCAGATTTAACACACATCCCTGCTGAACTTCTGATGAAAGAAAGATAGTTCAATGCTGGAGAGCTGCAAAACTGCTGTCTTGTTTTGTTCGGAATAGATGGAGTCTGTCTGATATAAATAGGTGGAGTCTGGTGAGCACCTGCACTTCATTTTCTTCAGCATCCCCCCAGTCCATACTTGCTGAGACAGTCATCCCATCCCAAATGAGTTCAGTGTAGAAGGGGCTTATGATGCCCATTGACTAAATATCTCTGGGAAGCATCAGCTTATTTTAAATGTACAATATTCCCAGTCCTACAGCTGCACGGACACCTATCATGGTACTTGATAGGGAGGAGACTGGGATGCAAGTGACCAAACTAAAGTGGAAGGCAGTGGAGACTGTAAGAAAAATGTCTAAGTTGCTCTGACTTTTCTTCTTCCAGATGCCTGCTCACTTTAGCATTACCCAGGAAACAAGTAAAGGAAGCAAGTCTCTATGTTTTCCCTTAAGTATTTGTACCATAATTACAGCTGCTCTGTTAGATTATCTTCAGCTCTTACCAGAAAGTCCTGTCAGACAGTCACAAAATGTGTTATATTAAGGATCACTGCACACTGACAGTTCTCCTGCTTTCTGATCTTCACATGCCTGCTGCATTAGAAGCAGCTGTACTTTCATGCTTCTCCTCGTTGATCCAACATGCAAGTATCTGCTCTGCTGGGACTGCTCCTCACAATTTACATCTCTGATCTTTCCAAGTTCTTCCCAGAAGACTGGAAGCTCTCATTTGCACTGAGAGTGCTTGTTCTTACTGAACCAGCAGCTTAGCCTTTCCTGATCCTAGGACCCAGGTGCTAGGTGCTTTTAAATAAATTGCCACTGAGCTACAACTGGTTCTGGCTGTAGCCACTGCTGGCAGACTGCTGCACAAGGCATACACTACCCTCACGCACACTTAAGCTATTTCTCTTTTTTAACTTTGGTATCTTCTGCTCGCGGGTATCCTCTTTGCTCTGCTGTTAAAGCACTTCCTGCATTTCTACCTAGAAGTGGCTGCATTTTGCTGGGCGATAAAGCAGCACGCTGCATTTGTGTGATGACTCTGAACTGAAGTAACCCTAAAGAAGAACTCATTACTACAAGTGCTAGAAGAGGCCACATGGCAGAACCAGATCTTCCTGCTTTGAGTCACAGAAATAGGGAAATGCAAAATTCTATTTTCAGCATTAGGCAACCAAAAAAGGCATCTGGTTTTATAGGTAGTATATACTAGAGGAGGCAAGGGACAATTGGGTTCTGAAACATGGCATAATTTTGGAACTATTACCTAGTTTTTAAGGAATGGAGAAGCCAAATGTAAGGAATGAAGGAGGTAAAGAATGTAAGGAATTTTCCAGGAATGGAAAAGCCAAATTTTAAAAACTATTTCAGTGTTATAGAAAACTTCACTAAAAGCTTGAACTGAAAGTTCAGTCTCCTAAACACTCTATGCTTTCACACGGAGGCACACATTATCATCCAGCCTGAGTATGGAGATACTTTTGGAGAGCGTGTTCCTGTAGTTCTCCCTAGTGTATTAGCAGGATCATCTCATGATGTCGATCATAAAAGTGCATTCAGCAAATTGTCTTGGGACCATTCAAGGAGTTTTACAGTGAGTTAACCAACAGGACTTTACTGATGCAACTGCTCATAGGTTTGTTCTGTCTCTAAAGGCTGTCAGTATCTTAAACACTGTCCTCTACAATGAAATCTGAAAGTAGTTTAGTAGCCCAGGGCTTTGAAAATGCCTCCTTTGTAGTAGCAACACACCACGCAGTGTGGAAACGGGCTTTTCAATCTCTCTGTTCGCCTGGTCTCACCTCAGGCAAGATTTTAGCCCTAAATTTACTGATGAAATCTAATAGCAACTGTGATGCAGTCAGAGACTTACCAAATCAAGGTAACAGCTGTTCCCCCTGGAGTTTTTTCTCACTCTGTGATTTTCCAAAGGAAAACAGAAGGACAGTCTTTTGAGATCTAAACAGGATTCATGGAGAGAACTGTTTAGAGAAAGCTCAGTTGCTTTGTTGGGCAGAGTGATTCCAAAGACTGAAAATACCTCTCAGGGCACCTTGCAGCTGGCTGGCTGCCTGACCCTCATTTATAAACTAAAAGCTGTTTTCTCCTAGAAGTTCAGGAGTTCCACAGTCGCAGACATTGTCCTTTAAATATTTTGAGATTGAGGCTAAACTTTAGTTCAAAACCTCTGAACTCAGAATGGAAAGAGGACTTGAATCCAAACAGCCATGGCACACCGTCTCCGGAAAAGGATGAGACTGGTTATACCTGCTAGATTCATATGTGGCGTCCCACAGTCACTTGACCTATATTCTTGCCTCCACTTTAGCCAAACACTCTCCTTCAGGGTTCCAAGCCCCCTTGCTCTGAATGGTGCAGTCAAATTTCACTCTGAAGTCTATACCCAGTTGTCCAAACAGCTGAGTACTTCCCCTAGTGCCTTCACAAAGCCGCTGAATAGCAGAAGGTTAAGTAATAAATAAAGCTCTGTATGTCAGCGAAGGGTGTGTAGTGGTGGCATGTTGTTACAGTATGGCTATGCAGGACTCCCCTGTGCCCTTTGGCTTGTAACTGCAGTTGCATTAATACACTCTGGCCGTTGCTGGTGTTTTTTAAAATTCAGTTAACAATGGGACCAGTAGTAGGGAACAGGGAGAATGGTGCAAACACCTTTTGTACTGCCCTGATGCTGAGGTAATTAGTCTCTTTTTATTCCAAACAAAAACTCGAAAAAACAAACCAGCTAGCAAAGATAATGGGCAAGATTTGGCCCTTGCTGCAGCCCCTTAGTACTTTTCTATTTCACATATATGCGTTCTGGGATTGTCTGCACACAATGTAACCTCCTTTTCTCCAACATAATCCTTCACAGCTGCCAGCACAGAAGCACGCCAAAACAAGTTCAGTGCCTCTGGCTCCATATCAAGGTGGGCAGAAGAAAAGCCACTTAACCATAAACTCCAGAGTTCCCGTTAGCAACGAGTTCTCATGTGTGTTAATTGCTGGTGGGGCCTTAAACAAAAAAGGGGGACATGCAGAGAAACATCAACAGGCTGGAAACAGAGACGCTGCAAGACCTGGGATTATCATTAGAACTTTATTAAGAGAATAAATAGCAGCTAGGATTCATACAAAGGGAATCGTTAGAAGACTAAACTAAGTTATTATTAAGTATAACAGGACCTTGGACCAGTCTAAAAGTAGTAGTTCAAAACCACACAAAGCACTGCGTGCCCGGGTTACCTCGACCAGAACACTGGTTGAAGGGTATGCGTGGCGTGTGGCGGGACATCTCGGTCTTGGAACGCCTGGCCATAAAGTCTGGGAATGATGGATGGGCAAGTGCTGTAGTATGTGAACATCCTGATTGGCTGCATAGTCGAGTCCTTCTCTGTGGCTGTAAAAGTAGGGGTAGAAAATAAAAACTTCACTTGGCATTCATCTGCTGAGTCGGTTTCTTGCTTTCAGCTCACCGCACTCATGAATTTTTGTTTTTCTTCTCTTCTGTCCCGTCATGTGCTTGTCTTATTTCACAAGCTTCAAGCATATAAATAGGTTTGTCCTACATACAGGTAAGTCTTGGAATGTCTATGGATACAAAATAAAAAAATAGATTATGATCATTTCCTTATCCTGAATGAGTCAATCCCCTAAAGCAAATTCCTATCAGTCTTCATGTCCAGTTGTATTTAGCTAAATTTAATCCTTTCTGCAGCATTTACCATAGGCATACCATTATTCAGGGAGTTCTGTTAAAAAAAATCTCCATCTGCTGGTGTCAGCATCACTGACGTGATGTATGTCTATCATGGCTCATTAATCCTACATTAAGGACATATGTGGGTGTGGTCCAGTTTAATCTTGGAACAGGTTCTGCTTCAATGGGTTTGAATGTCACCTCCCATAGTGATCATTTATTTCCAGGGGAAAGTAGCACCTTAGGCTTTTCAAGAAGTTTTAGTATATTTCACATTTTGCCCTTCACTTCATCTAAATTTCAGTCATTGTCCTTCTTCCTGTTACAAACGTGTTTCCTCTGAAGCCACAGTTCTCAATATCAAGCAGAGGGAGCGCTAGAGAACAACTCAATGATGTGTTTTTACAGTTTAACAGCGTTGCTACTTTAGCGAATATGAACTCAGCTTCTGCACATTTTCTGTCATTAACCCTCAGCAGTAATTGCCATATTTCAAAGTTTTATTCACAATCTGCTGAATACTTGGGCTACAGGTGGCATGAATGCCAAAGATTAATTTGACAAATGTTAAATTTATTTTTTCATGTTTGTTGGAGTCACATGTTCTGTTCTCTATTGGAAAAGCTTCTGTAACTAAGCAACAAGAACATGTGTCTCAGATCTTATATTCGAGTCTAAAACACAGTTTTAGTTATTACAGATTTGTGTTTATGGCATTATAACAGGAGTCCTGATTTTGTACACATACAGAGCATCGAACTAAGTTTATCCATGTCTAAGCAGGCCCACTAATATTGTATAGGAACAATCTGGACTACTTGTATGATGAGGCTTCTAATTTTCAGTTGTAGGAAATAAATGAATCACAGATTTTGCAGGTATGAAAATCTAACTGTGAGAATGTTTCTGGGAAGTGATGAAAAAAAGGGCTGTGAATGTGCTGAAAATTGGTTTTCCAATTAGTTTTCCTTAGACTTTTAAGATATATTCCTGGAGTTCTTCTTTGCTCTGGCTATTCATTCAGCTCTGGTGTTCCAGGAGAAAAGATTTAGGAATGTGGTGCCTCTCTAGGGTAAGTCAGTATGTAGAGCACAGAATTACATGTCTTGAGAAGCTGAAAGCCCCATGGATATCACTTCAGTGCCTTATCTTTCCTCACACATATCTTTGCTATCCAACTCATCCCCTCTTAGCAGGACCGGGGCTACCTTACTATTCTATATAGCATATAGCACCATGAGTGCTTGATTTAATGGGCCTCTAAGTCCTATGGGAATATACATAATTGTATAGACAGTTACATTTTGAGTTCTGTAGAAATTATTTTATTATTAGTTTTGAACAGCATCAGACTGGAAATAGCATAAAGATCAAAATTTTTAGATGTTCCACACAAACAGATGCCGTTAAAATAGACCACAAGTACCAAAAGTCTCTCTAGATTATTAGAAACCTATAGAAGAAACAGTGATACTCAGTCTCTTTCTAGCTACTTATAAATATATTTTACAAAAAATAACAAATGGAATGTTTAGGATGACAGACTTTTTCTTTTTTCATATTTCTCATACAATGTTCTAGCCACACCGGACCATTAATTTTAATGGAGATCAAAGCACTAAATCCCTGTGTGATGCTTCAAAAACTTGTGCACAAACATGTAGTACCTGGAAAAGATAATTCAGAATTTACTGGCAACTAAATGGAGAACTGAGGAAACTCGAGTAGTTAGAGCCAGTGCCAAAGAGAAACATACAGATACGTATTTACACTCTGATTTGTACATTATGTGTCACAGGACATCCTCCTGCATAATGATTTATAGGAAAAAAGCTATAGGGGAAATCAGGCCGAGTCATATGAGGGGGTACAGTGCTATAATGTTGAGCCAATGTAAAAATTACAATGTGAAAATTACAATGTAAAATTACCTCCTCATCAAGCAATTCAAAGTTGCATTTGTCAGCCTTCTACAGGGTAAAGATCTCCTCCCTGTATCTAAGAAGTTTATTTTGGAGTTCCATGGACAGGGATTCTCTATATGGCTTTCCCTTGCCACATAGTTGAGGTCACCAAAAGGTAACTCCAGGCAGGATGTGGTAACTTCTGTTAGCAGCCGTGCTATGCTCAAAATCTTATGTGAAAAAAGTATACATACATACATCTTTTATGTAAAGATAAGGATTTATGAATAGTATAAATGAAATCTTAATAGTCTATTCAAATAATTATTATCAATCCAGATTTATTACAAAAAGAAAAAAAATAAAATAATGTTGCTATAAAGAGAAAAGTCTCCGTAATGATCTCATTTAAAATATGAAGCACACAGTTCTTAGTTTCTACTTTTTTTCCTGGTGTTACACTCACTCTCTACTGCTCCTCTGGGTCCTAATGCTGATGGTTTCCACTTCGTTGCAGGGGAAAGGGTAGAGTAAATGAAGAGCATCCAAATTCCTTTGCCAGGAGGCATGTGACGTTGATTTCTCCTTCCTACTCACTTTCCTTTTTTTCCCACAGACATGTTTTCTATTATGCTTTCACACCTTTCTGTTTCTTCACTGGTCTGCAACTCCATAGTACATCTGCGTTTACTATTTATTATTTGTTTAATGTATGTGGAATACTTATACTTTTTTCACTTCTCTACTCCTACAAAGAGCTTCACCTAGCTCCAGGTCTGCATTTCTTTAACTGGTCATTGGTGGGCTGGGACCTTCAGAACCATTCTGTGCCCATAACCCTCCACACTGCATCCTGTGTACCCCCTTCTCAAGACCTCTGCTATCATACCAGACCTTTTATTTCTCTCCACTACATCATTATGTTGAAGTTATATCTTGCTTTGCACAGAACAACTATTTGTTACTGCTGCTTCTACTGAAACCATGGCTGTACCATACGATGATAAGCAAAACTAAAAAACATTAGACACAGCCACATTAGAAAAATTGCTGTTACAGCTAAATAAAGTAAAAACAAAACTCCAGTAAGGTCAAGAAAATTTTCAGCAAAGCAAGCATGACAAGCTGCAGTTCTGAGACCTTGCAAACTCTATACAAAACCTGCAATGTGTTACTGGCAATAGCCCTACAGCATTAGGAGGCTACAACACCTGTGTCAGCTGTGAGGAGAGGCTTACTCATGAGACCACTCTGTCCAGTCAGGATGTACTAGCTGAAGAAGGAGAAGGAGAAGGAGAAGCATTCCCAGTCACCTATGGAAATAAAAGCAAGTTTTTATTATGGCAAAGTAATCTGCAGGCAAAGAAGGTATAATCTTCATGAAAGGAAAAGTTCAAAGACCTTCTTGTAAGAGTCCCTACTCCCAGAGCAAACAGGACACTTGTAGTGAGTCTCAAGTCCTTGAGTGCTGGTCATCTGCAGAAGTACCATGTGTCAGACATGCATTAGCCTAACACTCAGACCTTTAAAACCACGCAAAATGCTGCAGAGAGTTGTGACACCTGCTCCAGCCTCTGAAAATCAGGGACTTACAAGAGATTCTACATTGGTTGCCCTAAAATAGAAACTTCAGAGTGATAATAAGTGATAACTACTGAATGATTGAATAATTTTAAATAAAATGGCTAGAAATCCATACTGACACCATAAATACTAGGAAAGGTCTACAGCAGTTTTGGTGCAAGATGCCATGCTTACAGCTGAAGAGGGATTGGCACATACTCAACCCTAGACTTTAAAGCTTTGGATACTTGAAATGTGTGCACTTTGGCATACTCTGCAGAATGTGTGAAGCAATAGGCTTCAGCATCTAGGCTGATGGGATTTTTACAGCTTCTTTAGGAAAAACAGCAAACAAAAATAAAAGTCACAACCGTCACAAAATTCAGCATCTTCCATATAGGTGATTTAATATTAACATTCCTACATGAATCATTATGAATGAAGCATTATGTGAAGTTATGAATTGGAGGTGGTTCTTTTTCAATACATATGAGAAAAACATGTTACAGAGACAAAGCTTAGGAAGAATCTTCCCTTTTAAGCTTTGCTTTTTGGCTATTAGTGATTAATATTTCCATAATGACTTTCATTCTTTAACTTATAGGAAGATTTTGATCTGTCTCTGTAAAGCAAATATATACTCTGAATGTATGCCAAAATCTAACAGCCGTCTTCTGTTTGACAGAGATCAGTGCAAACACTCCCTCATTCTTTGCATTTAATTCTGCTTATCAACTATTCTACTTTTTCAGTTTTAGAAGTACTGCATATTCAAACTGCTTTAATATCTCTAAATTAAAAACTGATAATGAATGCACTTATAGCAAACAGTAAACTCACAGCTTTATAAAAGTAGTATTAACTGGAGAGAATAAGGAATTTACCCACAAATACTGGATACTTTTAATGACTAAATACAATACAAAAGCTGATATACTCTGACAGGAATTTTTGGTTCTGATAATTTTTTTTTCACTGCAGAGTTTTCCACTAAATTATTTGACCAGCTTTATTAAGAGACAATCATGTAATGATAGAAACATAGAAACATGCAATTATCTTTAATCACCTGATTTACTCATTTTTCCAGAGAAGATCAGCTCAGTATTCAGTTTGTGTCTTCATGTCAAAAGTAAATGATACTGCAAGTGATCCATGAGATAATGGTGGTTACTAAATTAAACAACAACAAAAAAAACCAAACCAAAATTTATCCCTCAAGACATACTATATTTGGAGTTTCTTACTCTCTTGCAGTTGAATCCAAGTTTGTAGCCTATCTTGAATTCTTCACAGGGGTGAGTCTGTCTTGAGAGGGTAATTTTGATTTTGTAAGTTTTTTGTTATTTGATTTAGTAAGTTTAATAATTTCTATATATGTAGTTTAAAAAGTTGAGTTAATTTTATTTTGGTTACTTGATAAGAAGAAGAAAGCCTGCATCTTCTCTACCCATAAAGGCATTAAGCAAGGGGTGACCAACCTGTCCTTGAACTGATTGTGCATTCTAGGTGCAGTTCTTGCACCACAGATAGTAGTATTTTGCACAGGTCAGGACTGCTGGGTATGCAGGCCCCTACATGAAGAACTAAATGAGTGAAGAGGTGTCTCAGGTTGCCTTGAGGTCCATTGGCTAACCTGTCCTAACTCCAGCTATAATGGTATAATCAGGTGCTGGTGATCAGTACTATTCCCTGCCTGTGAAGAACCCTGGAAAACCCTGCCTCCTTGATCCTCCGTGGTGTGTTTTGTGTTGATTCTGGCTCCTGTCACATGAAGGCTGATATGTGTCTGATGTTGCCAGGAAGGTACCCTTGCTATCAACCTTACATTAATGTGAGTGACTGTAATATTTTTCTTTATATAAATCATCTCCTGGGAAAGTCTGTTCATCCAGTAACCGTTCCCTTGTTTCCTCTTTCCATAAAAATATCTAGAATAACTCTCTGATGGTACACGCCTACACTGAATTACTCAGCTCCCTAGTCCATTCCTTGTCCTGGTTCTCTGACATCTCCATTAAATAAAAGTTAATTTATTAAATCCTCTAGGGTTTTCTTTTGGTTTGTTTTATTTTGTTTTGTTTTCGTGGGGTTTTTTGTTTGGTTTTGTTGTTAGGGTTTTTTGTTTGTCCAGCCCTCCCCCCTCCTCCAAGAGAGCAAACTAATTTTCTGTTACATAAGACCTAAGTATAACTTTAGGGGTAACTCACTCTAGTCAAAAGGCAGACTGGACAAGACAGCATCAGGTCTGCCACATATAGTCTTGAAGTCATATCTCAGAAGGTTTTGCACCCTCAAAACACCTCTACATGCCCTCATGCTACAGCCTAAGGCATCCAAGATACCTTCAGTTTCATGCTGAAAAAAAATTATGCTGCCAGGCCGGAAAAACTCTGACCACCACAGAAAACAGTACTGAGAGGGTTGTCAGAGGCTGGAACAGGCTGCCCAGGGAGGTGGTGGAGTCACCATCCCTGGATGTATTTAAAGAGCGGGTAGATGAGGTACTTAGGGATATGGTTTAGGGGGTAGACAGGAGCGGTTGGACGTGATGATCTCGGAGGTCTTTTCCAACTGAGCGATTCTGTGATTCTGTGATTCTGTGATCTGCCTTACTGCCACAGGGCATCTCTACACCAAGTGCTTATGCAGTGCTTACGTGACCCCCTTGGTCTAGAGTCCCCAGGAACTGTGGACATAACTCTACATCACTTGAGCTGGATGCAGCTAGCTAGGATATACAGCCAAGAGCTCTTTCTGTTTTCAATTGACTTGACACTTCATCAAGCTTATCTTAGTGCTGAACTTGAGCAGTAACCTCAAATGCTTTTGTAATAAAGTCAGTGGATGACTGAGATGCGTACTGTGCTGTAGCATCTGCTTGAAGAGGAAGTGAAAGTCTCAGAGCTCTTTAACTGTATCCTGGATAAGACAATATCAGGTCTCACTACAATTCTATGCAGGAAAAGAGAGAGGGAACCTGGTCTCCAGTTTCACGCTAGGGCTTATTTGAGCAGCTAAGTGAAAGCAATAAGACTCAAAGGGCATTTCTTATATGCATATTCTTTATAATATATTCTTATTTTCTCTTGGTGTGGTATTTCCACCACTTATTAAGATGGTAAAAACTGAGATGCAGACTACAGCTGCTCCTGTCAAGGTTTTTACATATATATTCTTTTAGTCCTGTTAGCTTTAGCTCAGTATGGAATGACCTAGTGTATTGATCTGGTCAGAGATGGCTTATTCCAGTGATAAGTATAATGTAACTGGTGATTTGCCATTGTGCCGTAATTCTCAGATCAGAACTTTGAAGGTCTCCAAGCCTGTGTGTTATCAGAATAACATAAGGATCATCGCATTAGTCAGATCAGAGCTTCATCTCCCTTCTGTCCAGAGGGCAGTAGCAGGCACCTAAGGAAGAATATAAAAAGAAGGCAAGCATATAGTGGTATTTTCCTAGCATAACCTCTCAGTTTCCAGTGAACTAAAGCTCAGGGATATCAAGGTCTCTTAAGTGAAAAAAAAAAAGAAAAAAGTTTTAAATTAATGTTCTAAACCCATGAGATCCTCACTGGCATCATGGCTGACTTCAAAACCTCCACAGGTCTGTACTACCGAGAGCATACACTACTATAATAATTTCTACAAATCTACTTCAGCTGCTACTGGAAGAACTGAGTCTTCTTTTGTGGAGATTTATTGACGACAGTTGTAGCATTAAGGATAAACTGGCCTTGGAGTGCAGTTTAGTGGTTATAAAGAGTGTTTAAAAAATCATATTTACATGAAGGTGAAAGAGTATGTCAGGTCTGGTTTGAACTAAAGGCCTGGACAGTATAAAAGTTCTTTATCAGCTATCTGATAACTTATTTGCAAAGTGGGAGGATGGCTTATGTATGTCTGCCTTCCAGGACTTTGCCTTGTGTGTTAGTCTGCAGTAAGGGGTGTGAAGTACATTTGAATGAAAGTGACAGTCTATAGAGCCAGACCCTGCTCTGAGGTGCAAGGTGACAGGATGAGACGTAGCAGGCACAACCTGCAACTTGAGAAACTCTAATACAGTATTAGGAAAAGCCTTTCCCTATGAAGGTGGTCAGTCCCTGGAACAGGGGCCCAGAGAAGCCTGTTGGCGATCTCCATTCTTCAAAACTCAACTGGGCAAGATCCTGAGCAACCTGATGTAATTGATCTGCTTTGAGTAAGCAATGAGACCAGAGAGCTCCAGAGCTTCCTTTCAACCTCAGCTACTTATGAGTCAATGATTCTTTCAAGTCTGTGGAAAATTCAATGAGAAAATGTGATTCCCTGGGAAAAGAAGAACACCTTAATCTCTCTAGATCAAACCAAACTGCCTCAAAGCACCAAGAAAAAAATAACTGCAATCTCTCTGTGATTTATTTTTACTTTTTTAAAGGATTAGTAATGAAGCAGTCATTAACAATATCAGGAGAGACATATCCAGCAACATTGTAGCTGTTCATGTGCACTTTACCAGTGTTTTTTGTTTCTGAGATTTTCAATTATATTTGGTTCCTGAGCTCTAAGGCCTTCTCCAACAGAAGAGTTGAAAATACTTTCAAAAAAAGTAACAGTGAAAACTTTGATTGCCAGTCACGTGAATCCTGCTCTCCCTTTGATGACAACATATAATCTAGATCTCCTACAGTGGTCTTCATCCAAATATGTAAAAGCATTTTATAAAAGAGACTGTAAACATTGCCTTAATTTTTTAAAAAGAGGCTTGAATAGGAACTGAACCTGTTTTTGCTAAGTCAGGGAAAACAAATAGTGAACTTTTTATTTGACAATCACACCAAAAGCTGGGGAAATAATAATTCTGGTTTAACCCAGACCAAAAGACATGTTGGTAAGTTATCAAATTAGTGCTGAAATGCAAAGCACAAATTACAACATTTCCTGTTGTTTTTCTAGCCAAAACATTTTCTTGAACTCAACACAGATTTGGAACTGTTTTCCATTTTCTACTGAGTGGCTGTAATTACTTTTGCCATTACTGTGTGAGAGCTCCTGTTCAGAGTGTTACTTGGCCGCAAATATCACCAACACACTACAAGTGTAACATCACAGAGACAGATGCTAAAAGAGAAACCTTAACTTCTGTCTCTTTCAAAGGACAGTCAGTAAAAAATGCTACATATTAAAATAACATGATAAACAGCATTATTTTATGTTGCCTAGGATAGTTACTGAAGTACAAAGAGAAAGTGGACTAGATCTGTGCAGCTTTTCTGGAATGGTCAGAAGAAGAGAAGTGGCAAAACAGCACAATGCATCCAAAGATGTTGTCTAAAGAAATCATAATGAAAACTGCACCACTACTAGAGATGTGAGAGCTCAACAACAATCTGACTCTGTTGTATATTAAATTCTAGGTACACCTACAAATATAAGATATATCAGACCAAATGTCCATTGATTCAGGATCTTGTCTCAGACAGTAGACAAAGACAAGGGTTTAGGAAAAAAAATACAATAGGAGAACTGTATAGAAGTATTTTTGCTGATACACTGTCATCTTTCAATGGTTTGAAGTTTAGGGTGAAACTGTATTGTCACCTTTGTGTTTATTAGCCCATGATGACCTTTCATTAATTCAGCTAATGAAATTTAAACAAATTGCCATCAGTACTTAGGAGTGATGCGCATGACCATCATCTGTGATGTAAGAACACACAATGCACTGGCAAATATTTGTATGGAGAAGGGCTAACACTACTATAACCCCATGTAGATCTGGACCCGGTGCTAGACATACCTTTACAAATAAAGATAATAATGCTACAAAGCTGGGCTCTAGCTGGTGGTTCTTGTTTCAAAACAACTCACCAACGCAGTGACCTACCTTTGTGACCTATGTTTTGAGTAACACATGAAGAGCATTGAAAGAGTACTGTCATAAGGGGTGTTGGAAGCCACTGATCTGCACCTACAGCCTTTTGCTGTGAGCAATTCCTCTCCCCCCGCCCTGTCTCGACAGAAGATGTCTGTCATCTCCTCAGCTAAACTGGGATGACTAAATAATCGCTACACTTTGATGTGGGTACTGCCTTAGTCATCTCTAGTGTTGAATCTTTGTCTTTATGATGAAGCCTCTACAGGCAATACTCTGCAAGTGTTAATAAACTCTTTACCAAAAAAGCCCAAAACAATTAAAGCAAGGAACAAATACTTATCAGCTCAGTAATTCACACCTTCAGCAATCTGTCTTTCAGTGGGAAATGGTGTCTACCATTGCAGGGACATTCACCTGTCCTTGTGCTATGCAAATGTTGGAAGAGAAGATTAGTTGAATCTCCTGTACACAACAGTCATTCACATTAAACTTAGATAATGCCAGAAACAAAGGGTGCACAAGCCCAGCTGCCATGCTTTCTCTCTCTTTCTTGTACATAAGTTATTACACGAGATGACTGACCAAATTTTATAACTCTTTAAAGGGTTTTAGGTGACTGGTTCTTTTTTTGTTGTTATAATTTTTAAGCATAAGGCATTTCAAACAGCAAACATTTTCACACTTATTGCTCACATTCCTAACCAAGCACATTGGACAATGTCTTATTGGGAGGAGCAGGAAGAGGGAAAGATTTCAGCTGGATGCACCACTAAGTTTAGATGCTACTGACCCAAATATTCTCTTCAAAAACACTGAAGGTTGCATGAACATATCATAACATTTGTGTGTTGAAGTGTGAGGACATAAATACAGTGTAAATATAAAGTCCTCTTTTAAAACTCTAAATGCAGGACAAGTTTCCAGAGCTGATGAACACATGTAGTTGTCACTGGCCTCCTTGGGAAACGTACATACTCAACATCTGGAAATCAGACTACTTTTGTTAATTTTTTTCAGCTTCACGTCCTGGACACTAGAGTTTTGCCCACTGTTCTATATGTATGAGGAACACAGAATGGTAAAGCTAAGAAACAAAAAAGAAACCACAAAAGAAACAAAAAAACCAAGCTATCACTGTTGGGGTTTTTCAACTATAATTATTTCTAGTCAATCATGAAGCTCATTTTTCTTTTGTTCAGTTTTAGTAATGTTGTCAACTCTTAATTTTCCAGGAAAACACGAAGTATTCTGTGTTCAGTGAAGTATACCCCAATGGGTTTGCCTCCTATTGTCACAAAGTACTTAATTAAAGTAAGAGAACTGAGATTTTGAACAACAAATTCATTATAATGAAAGGGCTTGGGATCCTGAAAGGGTGGAACAATGCCAGAAAGAAGGCATCTCTTTTGTCTGTCATTTTGTTCTAAACAGGATGACTCAGTGCATGAGCCACAATAAAAGCTGACGATACAGAGGAAGATGTTCTACTTCCCTGTTGGCTACCGGGCTAATTTTTCAGTGCCTAGGAAAGGATATAGCTTTCATCCTGTGTCACTTGCTGTTCTTACCAATGTTGTCTTTGGAGAATGACTCAGAATGTCTGTTACTCTTTCAGTGCTTGTAAAATTCCCATCCCACAGATAAAATGACCAGCAGCAATATTTGTTTCTTGCCTGCCTGCCAATCAACTAGCAGGTCTGTGTCAGCCTTACTTCGAACATAAGCATCCATTTCCCATTCAATAATTTGTATTAAAAAATCAGTGTCAAGGGCTCTGTGCAATCTTGCAGGAGATGTGTGTTATAAAGACTTTTTGTTTTTAAATAAAAGTGAGACTTTCCCAGTTGTGCATAAGATTTGGAGTTGTGTGGTCAGAGCTGTGTACCTGTGATGGTTCCTGCTTACCATGGCTATATACTGTTACCACCTGGCTGAGGTTGGTAGCTGAGGGCTAATTCTGATTCTGCTAATACTACAAGCCATAAGGAACTAATAAACTGCAATTGTGACACAGTTTGAACATACAAACTAATAGAGAAATCCTGGCTCTTTCAAAGCAAAGGAGAACATTGGTACCTCTGGTATTCATTCACAGCTTAACCTATGTGTTACAAGTTGGCAGATTGCAGTCAGGAACTCATGCAATAATTTATATCTGCAGACATGACTTTCAAGGAAAATCCTCCATATTACTCTGCTTTCACCTTGCACCAACAGAAGACATCCTCACAGGTTTCTTCTGAGAACCATCCCGTCTCTGCTTGCAGCCAGAGGTAATGTTGCCTTTACTGCTGCTTGTGGTCACTTTCCTTCTAGCCTTAGTCAGAGCTTGTCCACTCCATTTTTGTTGGGGTTTTGCTGCTGGAGTAATTGTCTCTTTTTATAATGAGCCAAGTCAGATCATAAAGGCCATGTGGCTGCCTGTGATGGCACAAGGGGAAACTGCAGGAGGGCTGCATCAGCAGTAGGAAGTGGAAGTATTATTATACTATATTATTGCCTAGCCTTTCTAGAGCTTTCCTACTCTCCCCTAGTCTTAGTTACCTTAATTAATTCTGTGTTGTCAGGAGGTTTTGCTGCTTTAAAGAGAAAGAGATTTATATTTTCTAATTAGTAACCAATTTTTAATCCTTCTCAAAGCTTTCTCAGACTATGGATTTCATCCTTTCTTAATGGCTTCTAACAAGGCACGTCAAAAAAGCTATTCTGAAAACTCCACTTTTTTATCATGAATGATTTGTTTCATCCCCTCTTAGCCTATGTAGTTTGGCCTTACACCACCGAAGTCAGGGAACTCTGGTATTTTATATTGGTTGGGAACTTAGCAGCCAAGAATCTGTTCCACTAGTCTTTCTAAGAAATTTACTTCGGAAGCATGATTTATACAGGCAGGACTATTTCAACCCTTATTATACTGCTGAGCTCACAATGCTATCTAATTCTATCTCTAGTGATTTGCTTCAGAATATTTCCTTATATAACAGTTCTTCTCAGAAGAGTAGTATAACATGGGCACTCCTCCAGTCAAGCAGTGTTCTGAATGATAAAGAGCATAATTTTTGTCACCAACATAGCTATTTTATTCCTTGGCTTCTTTGGAACTCTCAGGAAAACATCATCTAGTCCTGGCAAACACTCACCAATTCCTTGAGTTTTTGTATCACATTTCTTTTTAATGCCTCTCCCTATAACAGTGCTCCTTAAGCAGACAAACATCAGCATATCTTTTCCCTTGTTGTGAGGACCACAACAAAATGCTCATTTTGCTGCTGCCTTTTGATGTTCTCCCTTGACAGAAAATGTGTACTTTCTCTGGATTATATTGATTTTTCCTTAGAGGACACAGTAAGGAAATAAGAAATGTAATGTCCAGAGAAAGAGTCCCTCTCCCTACTTCCATACTACAAGTACAGTGCCAAGGAGAGGGGGAAACTACAGCCATGGCTGTGGATACACAACAAATGCCAACAGTTCAGAATATCATTTAATGTCATTTATAATCAGGCAATCCCCATTGATCTCCACTCAGAATCAAACCCATATTATGCAAGGTAGTGCCAAACAACTAACCAACAAGAGAAGCAGATGCTTACATGGAGCTTATTCATACCTAGAGAGCTTATGTAATTTCTGGAATTTCCTGTTTCCAGCTGGACAATAAACAATGTTAAACATATACATCTTCAAAGTTTTAATTGCTCTCCGTAGGAATCCCAATGAGATATGTGCTATGCCTATTATTATCCATGTTTATGAGGAGCAGGAGACAGGAATAGCGAGTTGTATAAACATTGATGGTAAGTTCCTGGCATCTACCGGTAAAAGAGGCCACTAGATCTCCTCTCAACATATGTCTTCTCACAGCTGCACCACCTATTCCACCTGAGCTAGGAAATGAATGAATGATGCTATCACATTTTGAGGGTGTAAATATTCATTCACATCTGGACTAAAGAGGCATCTTCCACTTAAAAAATATCTGGAATCTTATTATAATCAAATACATTCAAGATGCCCTTGCCTTTCCTTACATTCTTGCCTGATAACTTTGACAGTATACCTGCTGCATGGGCATAATTACAACTTTGTGAGGAGACTGCCTGGAGACCGCATCTGGTGTGCTGCAAATAGCAAGGACTTCCAACAGTTTCCTTCTAGAAGGAGCTGCAAAGTTGTGACCAAAGAGACTGCAGACAGGCAGGTGTGCAAAGTCATGGAGAAAGGATGGGCGAGTTTTAACAGCACTCAAGTCCACAGCACACTGCTGAGTTTGCCAGGACAGATCAAGGCAGGGATGTGGAGCTCTGAAAAGACAATGAAGTCTTGGGCTGAAGTTGGAAGTGAGCCCAAATGCAAAGCATGCCATTTGGGAGTAGAAGATGTTTGCCCATCTGTTGGTTTATGTATCCTCCTGGTGTCCTACGGGAAACCAAGTTTCAGCAGTCATGTGCTGCAGATGTGTGTGTTTTCATTAATAACTGTCAAATTACAGTCAAATTTGACAGAGAAAGCAATCACAAAGATGCAGAATTCCTTCACATTTTAGGAAAACAGGTGAATGGGTGGCAGCATGACTCACTCTGGGAACACACTCACTGAGGGAAAGGCTGCACTAAACACTGATTAACAGCAAAGGATGTACATGGGACAGAGATGCCTCCAGTTCCCTAACCACTGGAAGGCTCTAGTCAGAGTGATACTGAACTGACTAGAAAAACTCCCTTTGCAGTCCCTTTACTGCTGTCTAGGGAGTGAGTTGACAAAGCAGCTTTGATATAACTGTTAAAAAAATCAAGCAACTATAAGTTGCACATCCAAAGAAAACAGGATTTAAGAATTCTGCTACTTCTGTCACTAATTATTTTGATTCAAGAAATAGTATCCAAAAAGGGCAGCATCACATGTTCACATTTTTATATCTATCCAGAAAACCACCTGTATTCAATTTATACAAGCACAAGCAGTTAACCCATCTTTGTTCACTTTTCAAGTCTCAAGAATAAAAACTTTAAAAAGACCTAAGCATCTTAGGAGCAAAAGTCACTGGAATGCACTGGATTTCAGCACTTTTCAACCTTTTGTTTCCCGAGTACACCTACAGGCATTTTGTTAAGTGTTTGAGACTTACATGAACATAAAAAGGGCTGTGATGTGCCCCTTGCATGGAGTCTTGGAAATGAAAGGCCTAAGATAAAATGTTATCTAAACAACATGATGTGACTCGAGAGTCTTCAGAAGATAGTTAACAAGATAGTAATGTCCAGCCTTGCTATTCCCATTTCATTTCCATTTCCATTCTTATTTCCATTCCCATTTCCACCTAACAGAATTTCTCAGGGTAGCACTGACCTTTCAGTTCATGCCAGAACTGCGCTGCCTGTTAATTACTTCCAGAAATTTTCACAGAGATGTAGATCTGTTCTGATCTGGAGTGTAGTTTCTCCATCCAGGTAGTCAAGATGCAGTCTTTGCTATGGATTCTCTCATTTGTTAGCACTTATGAATGCAAACTCCACAACATCTTTCCCTCTTCACATTATTAGATCTGAATTTCATTTTACATTTAGCAAGGGTACTCAGGAGGTGTCCTATTTTTGATCTGCTTTTCCCTATTTGAATCCCAAACTGGAGAAAAATACAGAAAGAGCATCTCTGAATTCCCACAATGATATGTCAATGTTTAGTGAGTTAGAGTTTTAAAATAAATCTCTTCCAAATGTAATATTGAAAATATAATAATGCAGTTTAAAACAAATTCAGCAATGACTTTTCAAACTTTCTATGTCTGAAAAGAAACCCAAACCTCATAGACTACCATGGCAGAACCATCCAAGTTATATTTCTCTGCCCAGTCTGCAAGAGAATCCTTTGGATGGGCCTTTCCCTGACATTGCATTCCCTTTCTCCATGCAGATCATCTGAGGCAGCCAGGAAAGAGGAACCCTACTTGCCTGCATCTTTACAGTGGTCCACAGATGTGACCTAATGCCAGTAAAGTGACTGTATCACCAGCTCACAGTCTTCTCCCTCTGAGGCAAGTGTTCTCTGCTAACCTCAATCTCTGTCTAGAGTGCTGTGGATAAATGGTATAACCCAGTTTTCTGATTATTATGAGACAATTAACAAGAAAAAGTAGTTGGGATTTGTGAGTCAACACATGCTGAACATTTTAATCTATCTGTTTCTGTGATGTTTTTGCCATCCTACAGCTCTGCAGCATGATATGAGAGAAAAAAATGTGCAGGATAATGCAGACCTTAAATAAACTTTCCATATTTTAAGTGTGATTTCCTAAGAAAATACAGCTAATAGTAAACCACCGGCTATCCATCTGCTTTTATCTACAGAGATAAAACTCTGAAAATAAGCTGACTGACTTGTAGTTTAAGTGCCTAAGTATAAAGCCTACAGAGGGGTCTAGTTGGCAAGGACAGTAGTGCTATCTGCTTATAAGCTGTTCACACTGCTTTCTCAAAATGCAGACTTATTTAATACTTATGTATTCACAGTGAGAAAGGAGAGGAGGGTGTGGATCCATTTGTTGTGCAGGTGCTGACTAGGCCGAATTGAAATAGCTTGTGATGGGCGAGGCTGCTGCACAGGAGGTTCTGGAGCATCACTGAGAGTATAGAGTACATATGCAAGGCAGAGGCAGTGAAGGTCAAGGGTAAGGTCTTGAGTGGCTGGCATTTCCAGCCCTCAGACTTACTACTTCAGAAACAGGAAGCTGCAGCATCAGCAAGCAGATTTGCCTGCCTCTTCTTACACCTGAAGAAATCCAAAGAGACAGTTGCAAACAAGAAATAATATTGAGCGATACTTCTGACTCCTTTGAGTGCAGAGCCAGCTCCTCTTCTATAAGAGAACAGTGCTATCTGCCTATAAGATGTTTACACTGGTTTTGCATTTCAAAAGTTGAGTGCCAAGCAGCTGAATCTTTCCAGTCTTTTGCCAGTTTGTGGGTGAGCTTTCCACAAGCTGGTAACATGTCAGGCAGGATGCAGTCATGAGGAAGCTGGAAGAGAGGGAGAGAGCTTTCTCAGAAAGCTGACTTCTGTGCTTTTTAGATTCAGACTGAGCAGGGAGTGGAGGCTTTATTCTGTGCAGTGATACTGACACTGATGAAGTGAAAACACCTCATGATAACTGGGTCAATGTGCTGCCTTGGAGGACCTTGAGCATAATCTCCTCAACAATCTCTTTAGGTTTTTAATTTCCCAATGGAGGCACATAAGAGGTATAAAAACATAACTTGCTCTATGCACATCTAAGAAGTATAAAAAATCCACAAGGAGAAGCTCTACAGTCCTAAACAGCCTCATACAGGTACTCAATAAAGCATGTTTTCTATTCTCTGAGCAACCTGGAAAAGTAAACTCCATTCAGCTATAAACTGCCCACCAAGAGCTGACAAACTTCATTTGCCAGAGCCTCAGTGGTGACCTGAACTACAGAAAGAACTAGTGAGGAAACGTTAACCTGTGCATGAGATCAGACAGCTTACAAGGAGGCTTTGCACCCACTCTAATACTGCAGTTCAGATACAAAATTTATTTTGGTTTCTTTGTTTGACCCTTTAAATTGACTGCCTTTGATAAAATACTGTAGTCAAGATTTTGGAGTCACTGGACTCTTCCTGGAATTCCTTCCTGGGATTTATACAGATTGATATGCGGTGCTCACTGAATAAGCTTATCACTGGAGAGAATTTTTATTCCAAATCAGCACTGGTGTTAACCTGCTGACATGAATTGGATTTGCTGATTGTACTACTTTAATCTTAAATAAGTATTATCAAAAGCAGTATAGCTTTGAAGAAATGATTTCTTGATTTTATAGTTAAACATTTGCATGAAATTGGTCCTAAGTTTCCTCTTTTAATGTAAGCAATGTGAGTCAAGGCATTGTAGAGGACATCAGTGATTTTATGTAAAAGCCTCGCCGGATCCCTTGATTAGTCTCAAGATCTTTCTCTGACTTTTAAAAAATGTTAGCTCTGTCATTAATGCCCCTAATTAAGTAATATAACTCTGAATAAATGATTTAGTGTCTAAAAACAACAACTGGCTGTGCCATGAGATATGATACACTTCAGCTCCCCATGATTACACCATTGGCATAGGGTAGAGAAAAAGGTGAATGCAAAGCTTTAAAGGCAGTAAGAGCCTGTCAACCTGCTAATCGCAAGTGGTACCAGAATTGGAACTGTCAGGAAGCACTAAATACATCCCCAAGAAATGTTTTTCCACAGTAGACATAACACCATTGAAAACACAGAGTACTCCACATAAAAAGAAACAAACCAAGCCAAAACAAAACAATCCAAATCAACAACAAAACATTCCAAGGGACTATTATGCAGTACAATGCAAACTGAATTCCATGCTTGCCATCTCACTCTTCTTTTACTTATTATTATATTCCACTATAATCACTTTAGTGATTATATTCCACTATACAGTGAGCACAAAAGGAAGATTAGCTGTTGAAGTGTGATGACACCTTTCAAACAACATCACTTAATCACAGAATAACAGAATAATTTGGGTTGGAAGGGACTTCAGAAGCTCTGGAGTCCGACCTCCTGTTCAGAGCAAAGTCAACCAAGAAAGCAAACCAGAATATATGGCAATGAGTGGGGAAACTGGTCCAAGTCACCCTTGAGTTAATCTGCCTTTTAAAGTCAACAGAGCAGTACAAATATTATGCTGGAGTAATAGGTAGTAATTAGGCAGAGGGCTCTCTTTATCTGTAACAGTAGTATGTAGCATGTACCAGTCTTGTGGCAGGGGGTTACATGTGGGCAGCATTAGGAAGGGGAAGTGGAAGAATAAGGAAGTATTCTCCCTCGCTTGATGGAAAGCTACAGAGTTTGCTGGGTTACATGGTGTGGCCTGTGAAAAGACATGTGGTAGCCCAGTAGAACAGGAAGCAGTGGAATCTGCTGAGCTTTGGTTACTGAGTCGGTAAATTACAGAAAAGGGGCAAAGAATTTTTGTGCCATTCCTGCCTCAGACTAAGTCAGTAAGAAAAGTTCACTGAAAAGTTCACTCATTCATGCTGCAATGAGTTATCCCAAAATCTCACCTGGGGGATATGTATTTTTCATCCAACTGAGAAGAGGTTAAATTCAAGACAGCCTCTAAATTCTTAGTTTCTCCTGAGCTCTTCTCTAAGAAAGGTTTACTAAAAAATAGCAAGGTCAGTGTAGGACAGGGTGACATGGAGAATGAAAGTAAAGGCCAAGGAAGGTACGTTCTAAAGCAACAAATGTGCATAATAACTACAGATAAAGACAGGTGGGTGAGTCATGTTGATGCTTTTGTGGATGCCAGTTTCATCATTATCTTCTCTGCCACATCTGTCATGCTCCAACCCCACAAAAATTAGTAATGAAACCATGAAAGACCAAATAAGCTGTCCAAGTGTACAGTAACTGAACATCTGAGCCAAAATTCAAATATTTGGCATCAACTTTGGTAAAGTGTTACTTCCCATCAGGTGGGATTTAGTGTTATTTATCCCCAGGAATACTCATCACACATTGCTTGTATCAGGATAGGCTAAAGAAGAGGAGAGAGACCATGACAGTATTTCAATCATCTCTGTCATTATTCTTACCATAAATAGTAAAGAATGTTTCATGGTAGAGACCAACAGAAATTCTGTGTACAACCTTGCAAACTGGATTTGGTTAGAATCAGAAGCTTTTAATTTATCTCAATACAACTCTTCTATCAGTGAACCTAAATAATATGTGAATCTAAATAAATTAAGATTTTGGGTAAGACCTCTGTCTTCTTCTCCAGAACCATAGCAATGGTGCCTGCGAATTACTGAAACCATCCCATGGCCCCTATATTGACAGCCCTTGTTTTATAACAACCAGAGGATGGCTGTTTCACATGACAGGATGAACAGCCAGATAATCCTGTAAGGCAGAACACCTTCCATCTCACTTGGAAGGCATCCTCTAAATGCAGATAACAGCTATTTATCCTACAATGTTCTCCTGTTCATTTGGCAGCAAAAGCTCTGTGAGAATTGAGTAATGCATGCTTTCTGCAGGCCTTTGGTGAACTCTAGTAACCCTTCTGCCTGCCACTACTCACTCGTCATAGACTATACAGGCAGGTTGAAAAATTCCCTTGTGGGCTGGCATTGCTCAGAGCCTCAATTTTGCAAACAGTTGTTGATCTGGGTGTCTTCCATTGCACTAGAATAACCTCAGGACTGTGACAAAAACACCCATTGATAAATGCCCTCCCAGAGAGGCCACATACACAACAATAGCATCAGTTCTGCATTTAATTATGATTTTGCAAACATGCATTGGTAGTAAACACATCAGCTAAGCAATAACTGTACATGCAAGCACAGGCAATGTGGGACTCCTGTTAAAGAAAGAACATCTACTGAAAATTGTGCCTACCAACCTAGTGTTTGCTTGGAGCTAATTACCATAACTTCCAGGAGATGCTGGGACATGTTAAGTCAGTGATTTCTGTTTGTGGTTTTTTTTTTATTGCCATTATTCATATACAATCTACATGAAATACCGTCTGTAGCTTTTTCTGGTCAAACATGCAAACTGGGTACAATAGGAGGCAACAGGCACCAACAGTGTAACTCAGATTCAACTCTAATGTCTCTAGCAGTTAGACAATATACCATCAACAGAACTACAGTTAAAAAATGGTTCTGCTAGATCTACTGGTGAGGTTAGAGCAGCCAGTACAAGCAGCCAAAAGGCTTGTACTAGTGTGACTCTTGTTAAAAAAAAATATATATAATATGTGTATATATGTATACATATATATATGTATATATATATGTACATAACTTCATACTTAACTGTGCTTTTGAACATAGAAATATCACCAAAATGTTAAAGACAGCCCAAAAGTAATTCCATGGAGGTCATGGGATCACAGGATAATCACAGGTTGGAAGAGACCGTGGGAGGTCTCTAGTCCAAACTTCTGCTCTAGTCCAAAGCAAGGTCAGCCATGAGATCAGACCAGGATGCTCAGTGTTTTGTCCAGGCACATTCTGAAATCCTTCAAGGATGGAGATGGCACAGCCTCTCTGAGCAGCTTGCTCCACTGTCTAGATGTCCTCATGGTGGTACAGTTTCTCCTTACATCAATCTAGGTCTCTTCTGTTTCAGCTTATGCTTGTTTCCTGCCCTCCTGCCATACATTGCTGTCATCTCATCCAAGCTGCAAAAGTCAACCACTGGGGCTCTGACATGAAACCTTTATCAGTTTGCGGACTCTCTGTTTTTCCAGTGAAAGTACAGATCCCTGTATGGTAAACTTAAGCCTTCTGAACAGGTAGTGATATTCTGTATTCCCTTGACAAGTTGTTGAGGACCACCAGCTGGAAAGCACTGACAAGGTACATTCCCAATTAAAGGTGAGAATGACTTGTCATGTTTCAGCATGGAAGACTGGGGCGCAGAATGGTAGAGCACCAGTCTAAGTGGAAAGATGAGACTTGGCAGCAGATGGCTAGCAATGAAGAAACCTTAACATAGCAGATGAGATAATTTTATTAAGCTGGAAAGGAAAACTATATAAGAGAGAGAACATAATCTCTGTTCGCTAATGAGAAAGAGCAGGCACCCAGACTGCTGTAAATCAGTTAAACTCCAGTTCATTCAGTGAAGATATATACCTCTTACACCACCTCAGGATTAGGCCTGAAGTATATTATTCCCTAAGGAGCTATTCCTTGTCTCACTCTATGTATTACCTTCCATGTGATGGTACATTATACACCAGCAAGGAGTTGCTTGTTATGTCTTTACAGTGCTGCATTGCATGGTAATTCATTGCTCACTGACATGTCAGAAATTTTTTTAATGATGTGCCTCTACTGCTCCAAAATAGGGTGAACTCTGAATATTAATCTTTATTTACATTCAGCATTCATTTAGATCAAGTGGCAAATCCAACATCCTTATAGCATAACCCAAACTCTTTTTGCAACCTTCCTGCTGTTTGAACGAATAATCATTATTAATTTTTCTTTCTTTGGCACTAGTCAAAGGTGGCAAAGTCATTACAAGGACAAACAGTTCTGACAAAAAGTTTGTAGGATGCTAGAAGGAGCACAGGCAGTCTACTTGTGCCACTGTTTAGTGAGATTGAATGAGGGCTACATTAAACACCTTCTACTTGTCTGCAGAATGGAAGGAAACATTGGAAATATCATGTTCAGGTTTAAAAAAAGAGCTATCCCTGGGATATGGTGGTGTGTATTTACATTCTAAGTCAAGCTGAATCTGCAATCTGATGCAATTCTGGTATCAGTGACTGAGTCAGAAGGCATTCCATAATATCGCTCTAGATCTTTAATTACATCCCCTGTCTAGGCAGGTACTTAAGTACATGCTAAACTCTCACTTCAACAGGATCACTCACGTGCTTCCAAGTTAAGACACATGCTTGACTTAGTGTCTTGCTTAATCATGGCGGAGCTTGATTAATTTCCAAGTCAAACTAAGTAAGGATTATCACAGAGCAAAAGGAATTTAGATTGGCCCCTTGAACCAGGTGCAATATCCCAAGCCAGGGCAGATAAGGCACAAGGGTTAAATAGAAGCATGACACCACATGATTCACATTGTATTGATTTTTAATGAGGCCATTAGGTAGATCAGCCACCGATGTAAATCAGCATGGCACCATCAAAGTTGACAAAAAATGCTGAGATGCAGTTGCTCAGATTTACTAGCAGAACAGCAGATGGCCAAAGTAAGGAGTGCGGAGGTCCAGTATCCCAAGGCTGCACACCAACACCAGATCTGCTGCCTCATGTCAATGCGATGCAATTACAAGATCATCTTAATTACTGTATCACACAGAATCACAGAATCACAGAAC
>NW_010173451.1:6734-21946 GCF_000695765.1 Mesitornis unicolor | reverse complement strand
ACGTTCTGTGATTCTGTGATTCTGTGGTGATGTTACAGTGCGGAGATGTGAGAAGCTATACCGAAAAACAAGCTCTAGGATTGGAGGCTGGGGAGGAATAAGGCTTGACTGAGGAGCTTGTGATATAAGTAGTTGCAGGGAGCAGCCAGCATGGATTGCTGCGTACAGGGACATTGATCTTCATTGGTGGGCTTGGAGTGCAGGAATTCGTGCACGCTGTTAGTACAGGGATAGGGAAATGTGGAGAGACAGAAAACCTTGCTGTTTCCATCTCTTTCAGACTGGAAGTAGGTGATGTGGGGTGTTAGCTACTGATCTGATAACAGAGTAGACTGATTATCCAATTTGTAAGGTTTGAAGAACTCAACATGTGGAGGCTGTGCTTCTGAAGATAGCTACATTGGGAGGGAAAATGTCTTAGCAGGAAGGTGTAATGCCAGATGTATTTGAAGTTAGTGGAAGTTATGAAGACTTTCACATAAGTTTATACATGAGAATGGTGGTGTAGGACACTCTACTTTCTTGTTAAGTAGGTTTGTGACCAGTTTGTGTGCACACCTGCATGGCATTCTTTAATGGGGGGAATAACTTAATAGAATAAAATTGATTTACTGTGGCTGATTGCAGAAGCTGCCATCAGTTAACTCCTGGACTGCAAAACCAACAACTGTTTGTGTGGCAGTAACAATGTTGCTTTATATTAACAGCTCTCCTGAAATTTGCTTTGGCATGAGAACTAAATTGAGAAATGTTGAAGTGGTTTTTACTTTCTCTGTAAAAGATGCTGTCAGACACTAGCTAATGAGCATTTTCTGCTTCTTGTTTGCCTCTTGCTAGCATGCAAGTATTCACTGCTTTTAATGTCATTCAGTTCTGCTGAAACATTCACTTTTTGACCAGAAAACACGGTTAATGGCATATAAGGAGCTCTACATTCCAAAGAACATTGTTAAAAAAATGATTGGTGTAACTAAGTGCAGCAGACTTGAAGCTCTAAATAAGTATTGAGTGTTACTTGTGTACTCTATGTAGTGTTGCTTTGGCTAGCGATGTTACAGGTTCACCTGGCAAAGCAAGTAAAATACCTTTCCTGTGAGGCTGCTGTAGAAAACATGCTGTAAACTACACAGCATCATTTGGTTGTTGGCCATTGATTGGAAAAAGGCATCAAACTGAGGAGTGTATGAAAGTTTGTCCTTCTCAAATTCTGCAGAGGAAAGTCTGTCCCAGAATAAAATGGAATCCTTCCTGCCGAAACAGGAATGAGAAAATGGGTTATTAAAAACTGTAAGCCTCACATGCAGAAGGTAACACTAAACATTGGTGTCAGACTTAAGGATTGTAGGGTAGATTAATTTCTAGCTTATGTCTCCCAGTGAGCTGGGGTGACTGAACATTGTGGTCTCTTCTAATTGAAGAGCTATAAGTTACCAGTTGACGCTAGCAGTGGTGAAAGCAATTCGTACTGAAGCATTTACATAATGGTACAAATACCCCAGTTAAACTGAAGTGTCTAAAGAGCTACCAAAATGGTTAGTGTGTTAAGGCTGAGAGCCACGCTAGTTTTGGGATTAGTCTAAGTTCTTTCAGAAGGGAGAAGAAAAATTATTGATGTGTTCAATTTTTTTTTATAGTCTGAATTTGAGGCAGAACTGAAGTCTGCTGCTGAGAAGCTTGTAGTAGTTGATTTCTCTGCCACATGGTGTGGACCGTGCAAAATGATCAAGCCTTTCTTCCATGTAAGTAGCTGTTCTGTTTTTATTGGCACTCTGTTAAAGTATAGACACATGTTTTTGTGCTGCTTGACAATAACATGGAGGAAACTTCCTTTTGCCAGCACTTTCTGGAAAAGTGAGAAATCGCAGAAGGATCTACTTTGAGACTATTGAGCTAAATATACTGACCTTAAATATAGCTGGGAACTCAAATGTGGTCTAACTTCTGCTCACCTAATGCTTACATGCATCTCATGTCTGTAGGAATCTAATAGTTGCATTGCCTCAAGAGGTGGAATGTAGACCAGAAACAATGCTTATCCTTCTGTACAGTTATTGTAATAACTCCAGCTGTGTTATAGTGGCAGTGTTATCTCCTGGTATGTTTTGATGATCAACTAAAGGTTGTAAGAGAAGGCCTTTCGCCTGTGTCTTGGGATATTTGAGTATTCTCTGTGGGGAGTATATCTGAACAAGTTTCAACAGACTCTTCTGGGTATTGGAGCAGAAAATAAATTTTCTACTCTGGTCAGTAAAATAGCTGCTTTGAGACAAGGAAAGTTCACTGCTAAGGTAAGCAGCAGCAGCCTTACAGTTCATGCGAATGTGTCTTTTTTAAACGTTTTCCTGGAACACTAACTGCATAGTTTCTTCATTCTAGAGTTTGTGTGAAAAGTATGGTGATGTGGTGTTCATCGAAATTGACGTGGATGATGCACAGGTATGGTCTGGGGTGATCCTGAGAGAGGGCAGCTAGTAAGTTTCACACAAGTGACAATGAAGAACTCTTTGAAATGTCCTTGCAGATGCTGAAACAAGAAAAGATTAAGAAGCAGAGATAGGGGTTTAGCACTTTACACTGAAAAGAATGGTGTTTTTTTAGAGAACACCTGAAAAGAACAAACTGCCTTGGTTATCTGGACTCTTGACGCTCCATGGCATGTGTTAAATAACCTGGGGACCCTACCACTCTACTTTGGGAAGGAGTGTTAGTCTGAGGCCTTAAGCTTCTTTGATGCTATCTTTCCTAGAACCAATGGCTCACAACTGTCTGGTGATCTGTCTGGTCTCTCCACTGATCTTGGCACTGTTTCCTCTTTCATGTCTTGAATTAAGTGCAACAAAGTGTCTGCTCCATAGCAGTTGCAGCAATGTTAAATAGGTACTTAAACAATGTCAGGCTGAAACACAGTTACCACAGGGCTCTTGAGCCTTACAGATAGTCGTCTCTGCTTTGATACAGAGGTCTCTTTTTTGTCTTCCAGACTCAGACCACGGGTATAGTAAGTGGTTTTGCTATTGCATGGATTAAATGCTGAAGGGAAGGTGTTTCAGGCTTACTTCAGGAAGATGTTAATACCACATCGGTTTTACTAGTGATGGACTACCAGAAGTGCTTAATTTTGAGCAGTGATGGCTTTGCCCTATCACCTAAACAAAAGATAGCTAGTGGATTCTAAATGAAACATTCTTCAGATGTGCGTGGCTTAAGATGGTTTTCTGTCTCTTGCAGGATGTTGCTGCACACTGCGATGTGAAGTGTATGCCAACGTTCCAGTTCTACAAGAACGGAAAGAAGGTAGGCTCTGCTCTTTTGGAACTGGAGCAAGCAAGCTGAACATTTGAAAGAAGGTGTGGAATGTTAGACTGCGTAGCCTGCTTTCTCTTGATAATGTACCTGGGGCATCACTGGCATTAAGACACTCCTGAAAGCAAGCAAGTTCATCTTAGTGCCACAGCAAATGTAATGTGGACCAGCAGTTAACTTATGAAGCAAGCCCTCTTGTTCACAGATGGTGAACTGAGTTAGTGTTACAGGTCAGTCTTACAGGCAGAGCTTCATGTGAGGTTAGTGGGGTAGACATAACTGTATGTGCCTGTGGAATCCCACCCAAACAGAAGTCTCTGACATGTCATTGACTATACACACAGCTGAAACAACTGCTTGGATGCTTTTAAATAGAGGCATGTAACCTGTGAAGTGGTCATGTCTCAGAAGACTGAACAGCTCTCTTGTGTCTGCTCTGCCAAGAGGTAGATGAGATGGCATGCAAACCATGCTCTGACAGCATAGTGGGCTGTCTCTGAAGGATAGTTGTGAATAGCTGTCTGCTGAACTAAAGAATTGCTGAGCTAAATGTGTTCTCAGGCTTTTAATTTGCCAAGCAAGCTGAAGGCAGGCTTTTCTAAAGTAAAAACAGTGCCTGGATGGAAGCTTCATGGCTGAAGACAATAGAGTTGTTCCTGAAAAGCAAGTGTCAGGTTAGGTGACCTTCAGTTCAAATCAATATGGGGGCCACATTGTGACTAATAATGAAACTATTAACAGAGTTTTCTCAGGGTGACCTTCCACAGCTTCATAAAGTAGTTGGAAGAGCTGTGGTGTGAAGTGATAAGCTTAATGCTATTGTGTGGCTTTTGGGTGACCTTGGCAGTTCTCTGGACACATGACTATCAAGCAAGCAGTTTCACAGCCTATAGAGTAGTCTGCTCTGTACTTTGCACCCTGTAGGTACTGGAAGACAGAGCCACTGTTTTTGAGACATGAATATTACCTTTATCTTTCCTCTGTGTAAGTTGCTACAAGGACAATTCTCACAGGAGAAGCCAGGCTCAGGACACTTGGAGCAATCCTTCCAGAATTTGATTGGTAAGGGTGCTGAGCAACCCAAAGTAACTTAAAGCTACTTCTGCTGTGTGGTGACCTCCAGAGTCTCTTCAAACCTGTGTTTTGAGTCTTACACAGCACTGGTTCAGGATCAATTGTCTCTTCCGTTGTTTTATGTGTTGAAGGCTCCAGCAATGGTAATCTGGAAGTGATGCTTGATAGAATAGTTTTTGCATGAGTTGAGTGGAAGATGAAAAGATGAACATTGCAAAATACTCTTGGGGTGAAAACATTTTAATCACAGCAGAGTTGAATGGGTGTAGATGTGTCTGGATGCTACGCATTCAATCCTTCATAAAATTAGTTGCAGTAGTTTTAAAAATCAATCTCTTTACAGGTGCAGGAGTTCTCTGGGGCCAACAAAGAGAAGCTGGAAGAGACCATTAAAAGTCTAGTCTAATCTCAAGCCATGGAGACTTCGAAGCACACACAACTGCTTCGGCTAAATTATAGCCTGTAACTTTTCTACTTAACTAAAAAAAAAAAGCAAGCTAGCTAGCTAAAGTGGTGGAAACTATCCTCTTGATCTCTGTAAATGAGTACAATTTGTGTACAATTGTGTACAATTACACAATAAAGTGTAAATTCTTCACTTTTGGGTGTTGCCCTGTGTTTGAAAATGTAAGAAAGGAAGTTTATGATGTCATTAAGGTGTCGGAGTTCTTTTGCTCTGTTAAAGTGCTGTCTGGATACAAGGGCTCTTGTCCAGTGTAACCTGATCTATTACTGGGTTATTGCTGGGGATAGAAAACTGTGTTGCATGGGACAGCAAGTGACAATTGCTTTAGGAGAAGTCTGCTGCCACCTTACTTGAGTGTTATTCACCAGGCTAGAATCATAGAATCACAGAATGGTTGGGGGTGGAAGGGATCTTAAAGCTCATCCAGTCCAACCCCTGCCATGGGCAGGAACACCTCCCACCAGACCAGGTTGCCCAAAGCCCCATCCAACCTGGCCTTGAACACTTGCCAGGGAGGGGGCATCCACAGCTTCCCTGGGCAATCTGTGCCAGTGTCTCACCACCCTCACAGTAAAGAATTTCTTCCTAATATCTGATCCAAATATACACACTCCCAGTTTAAAACCATTCCCCCTAATTTTATCGCTACCTGCCCTTGTAAAACGTCCTTCCTGAGCTTTCAGGAACTGAAAGACTGCAACAAGGTCCCCCCAGAGTCTTCTCTTCTCCAGGCTGAACAGCCCCAACTCTCTCAGCCAGCCCTCATAGAAGAGGTGCTTCAGCTCTTGAATCATCTTTGTGCCCTTCCTCTGGACCTGATCCAACAGCTCCGTGTCCTTGTGTTGGGGGCCCCAGAACTGGATGTACAGTATTCCAGATGGGGTCTCAATCTGAAGAGCGGCAGAGAATCTGAAGGATCTGGCTCACAGATACAGAAAGGGGAGTTTAGGAGTTGTAGAAAAGCAGGTGTTTACTGGGTGGGATAGGTTTTTTCTTTTACCTTTTTTTTTTTTTAGCTTAAGATTCTTCTAAAACTTGTCAAGCTTCATTTTGGGCTATAAAGCTAAGACTTGGATGTGTGTTAAACATCAGAACATAATACCAATCCTAGGACTTGGAGCTGCTGCCTTTCTGCTTTTCAGTTTTGCCTTCCCATTGGTGTACTTTGTGGTTCTATTAGTAGCAAAGTATGTTTAGTTTCTGAGTTGGGCTGCTTTGTTCCTAGGCAATGGTCTAGAGCAAATGACTGAACAGATAAATCTTGTAGTGCCTTAAGCCTATGATAATTTAAATTTATGGTTTTTGTCATCTTCATCTGACTGCACATACTGTCTTCTTAGAACATGCTGTACTATTTTGTGCTGGACAGTAAACTGGGCTCTGCAGTCCTCCAAACCCGCATTGGGTTGTCAAGATTAATGCAGACTTGCCAGTCTCAGTATACCACTCAACTGCTTTTCCCAGACTTACCAAGAAGTAACTTGGTGTTTTTCCACCGTATCAAAATGGCTTTCTTGCTGACTTTGTTGTACTGGATAAGAGTTCAGGAAATAAGAAGCAGGGCTGTAGCTAGCAGCTATGCCTGGCTCTGCTGTGGTTAGGGCTAGGTGAGCTTGCTGCTCATTGAGTATCACTGATGAAAAAGCAAGACTTCCTGCTACATATGCAGACAATGTGGAATGAGGGAGCTTCTCGTCTTTGTGGTGGGGAGCTCATGTGTGACTCAGCCTTACACTCATTTCACAAGAATGCATGAATTTCCTGGCTTTTGAGGGCTGGGCGCCTTTCAGCAGCTTGCTGTGTATGTTCCCTCATTGAAACAAGATTTTTCTAGTCCAAGAAGTGACCGCACCCTTTAGTTGAGGATGAGCCATCAAGAGTCTTCTTAGATGTAGGCTTTGCATTGTGATTATGCAATGTGAGAAGGACATGCAAAATGCTTTCTGTGGAGTGCTGACTCTTTGACTAAAAGGAGTGCAGCTCTGTGTTTAAGACTGTGCACAGGTAAGTGGGAAAGCACTACCCCAGGTGGTACCAGGGAGAGACTTACGGAGAGAAAATAAAATTAAGCTGGAGCAAGAATGTGCCATTAACATCACACTATCTGCAAACAAGCATTACTTTTTTAACACTTCCTGGGTAGCCTGCTTATCCCCTCTGAGCAGTAGCTGGGAACAAGAAAGCTTAAAAAAAAATCTCTGGTGAAATGTCGAGATGAAATTCAGTAGGATCCTCTAACATACAGCTTCATCTTCAAGTAATTAGGAAGGTATAAGATGTGCTGCAACACGCTATTTCTGCTGAGGTGGGGCCAGACCAGGGAGTTACCTATTGCAGCAGGGGAAATGTGCAGTTAATGGGAAATGCTGTTCATATGTGGAGTGTGACTTAGTGCTTTGTTTACTCTCTTAATAAGATGTCACTCTCCAATAGCCTTGAAAGATCCAGGTGACAGGTGAGTGGAAATCAAGATAGGATTGGGAGAGATCAGAAAGGCTGGGATAACTTGTGCTGAAACTGGGGGTACAAAGCCATTCTTATATGTGCAGCCTCCTATGCTGCTGTTTGGAGACCTGGAATGTGGGGGTGTGTGAGAAAAATAACTCGTATGGTCTTATTTGAAAGGCAGTGTTCTGCAAGGCTGTGGTCTGTGAGGAATATGCAGTGAAGATCTGTGTGCTGGGTAAACTTTCCCTTTAATGAAGCCAGCAAGAATATTCTCTTCAAATGTGTAGTTATGCCAGAATTTGGATGTTTGAAGTTGGTCCTTGTCATTATAGGTGATGGAAAGCAAAGCCTAATGGTTATAGCTAGCTGAGAGGTAAAGGAGTGTCAGGTCCTACAGCAGTGGTGCCCATACTGGGAGGAGTGAGTGCCAGTTCAGGATGGGAGCAGGACTGAGCCTTCCAACAGGCAAGGGCATATGGTTTCAGTCTTTAACAATGCGTAGATATAACAAGTGAACATTTTACCCTAAATGGAATGCACAGATGTAGCCTTGCTAAAATCTTGAGCTGTATGCCCTACTACATGTGTATTCAGTAATACCTTAGAGCTCGGTGCACTTTTTTCTTGCTTGTTTTACATGTGAAGGAAAGGAGCAAGACCAGTATTGCTATATGCCAGACAGAAATGCAGCAGAGTGATCTGCTCTATCTGCTATTTGCATGAACAGGACTGCTTTGATCCAGTCATCTGAAAAGTTGCCTTTAAGAGGGGAGTAGTAGATAGCCAAATGATCTGAATGTTTGGAATAAACTTGATGTGCAAGGCAGAGAAGAATCAACATATAAAGGTTTCCTCTGGGAGTAAGAGCACCAGGAAGAAGTTTTCCTCGCCTCAGGTGATGACTGCATTCATATGGCTCTGCATTACATTTGGCTATGAAATGGCTGGGACCTGTGCCTTGCTGTCAAACCAGTAGAGCAAGATATTTTTGTCTGCAGGCCTGTTACATAGCTTGCTTATAGTGGGTTGGCCAACAGGAAGAGAAGTACTTCCTTGAGCACAGCAATTGGAACTTATGGCTGGAATAACTAGGCTTAATGAGAGAGGACTAATGATCATGAAGGGGAGGGCCAAGGGGTCACAGTGAGTAGACAAGGGAACTGTGTGTGATTAGATTGCAGTGAAATTATGACATTCCTTAACTCTATCCATGTGTTTTGAAACTGTTGTTTCCACCTGCATACCTCTTGCAGCAGTCAGGCTGTCTTCAGTTAACATCTGCTTTTCATTCTTTCCTTGGCATGAATGAAATTAGACTTGCATTCCCACCTTGAATGATTCCAGCAAGAGTATTTGCAATTATTCTAATGTTTAAATTCTTACTTGTCATTTATCAAAACTAGCTGGATCTAGCAAGGACAAAGAACAACTTCTGTCAGCGCCAGCAAGCTGTGGCACAGAAGCTCCTCTGTGCTGCGCTTTATGAGATGCAGCATTCAGCCATCCAGGGAATGGGCTTGAGGAGCATGCTGGTGAAATCCTTGCTAGACCAGGTCTGTGGTGCTGGTCCGTGACCCCTGGGGAGGGATGGGAGAGATGGACTAGTGGGTTGGCCTTGGCTGACTGCTAGGTACCTACCAAGCCCCTCTTGCCACTCGCCCTCCTCAGCAGGATAGGGAGAAAATGACAGAAGAGCTTGTGGCTTGAGATAAGGACAGGGAGATCACTCAGCAATTACGGTCACGGGCAAAACAGACTCAACTTGAGGGAATTAGTTTGTGGCAGTTAATAAGAATAAATCTATAACCACATTCCCCTGCCTCTCCCTTCTTCCCAGGCTCAGTTTCACTCCTGGCTCTTCTACTTCCCTATCCCTGAGCCGTGCAGGGGAATAGGGATTGCAGTCAGTTTATAGCACTGTGTCTGCTGTTCCTTCTGCCTCCTGCTCTTCCTTTGCTCTAGTGTGGAGTCTGTAGAGTCCTTCAGGAATGGACTGTTCCAGTGTGGGTCTTCCATGTGCCACAGGTCCTGCCAGAAAAGCTACTCCAGTGCTCTTCTCCACAGGCCAGAAGTCCTGCCAGGAGCCAGTTCCTCTGTGGGTGTCCATAGGCTGTAGTCTCCTTTGAGTGCATCCACCTGCTCTGGCATGGAGCCTTCCACAGGCTGCAGGAGGAGATCTGCTCCACCATTAACCTGCATGGACTGCAAGGAGACAGCCTGCCTCACCATGGTCTTCAGCATGGGCTGCAGGGGAATATCTCCTCTGATACCCTGAGTGCCTCCTTCCCCCTCCTCCTTCCCTGACCTTGATGTCTACAGGGTGGTTTTTCACCCTATCAAAACCTTTCTGTGTAAATCTAATATATTGACATGCTGACAACAGGCAGTGCAAGACTGACACAGCACCAAGCTTAGTAGAGGTCTGGTCATGGCATGGATTTTCTGCTCTTCATCTGAAGCAAATACTGTATACCAACTCTACCTCAGCTGCTGGAACCTTCATCTGCAGGTCTTCCTCAGAAGACCAAGCACATAAGTATCACAGGAAGTAAGAGTGTGATAAGGATCTCTGGGGAAGCAGTGGGCACTGTACTCGGTTTAGCTGAGCAGAGGTTGAACTGTACTGTGGCATCCTTATTTTCAATTGAGATTTCATGCAAGTGAGAAGCACACCCAGCCAAATGCCTCTAGTTTTGGTAAGAATCAACTAGATGAGTTTGAGGAACTTGACATAGTCTGGTGGAGGTGTCAGGGAAGCACATCCACATGAAATGCAATTTTTCCTCCTCTGAAGAAGGAAAGCTGAAATGGTCCAAGATGGTAGATAGAAGAAAAAGTATGCATGGGAGTATAAAGCCTAATCTCTACCTGCAACTGGTGAAGACAAATTTGTGACATGGAAATCTCCACAAGGTGGCAGTGACTCTCTCTATTTATGCATACATTTATACACATACTGGCTCTGGGAATGCCTTGTGCTTTTCCCTGTCTGATGACACTGAGATGATAGTCTATAGGAGAATGCATGGGGGGTGGATTCCCACTATCCAGGTGGCACCATCTGCCTGACCCCTGGAACTGGAGCATCTGGGGTGGGGTGGATGTGGCAGATGTGTGAACAGACCCTATGGAGGTGGAGAAGCCAGGCATTGGGTCAAACTTTAGACCAGGCTTGGGTTGTCTACCCCTCACTTGATTCACTCCATGACATTTTCTCAGGGAAGCAATCAAGTTTGGGTTTTCACCTTTCTTTGCATCTGTTTCTAGTTCATCTGAGAAAAGAACCTGGGGGAAGAGCAAGGATTGGCGCCATGAACAGTCCTCTGAACTGGCAGGCACCTAGCAGGATGGCCCCAAAGGCTTTCAGCTTACGAGGAATGAGAGCCCACATTCAGCTAGTGATGAGGGGCTGAGGGTAGGGACAGGAGGTGTCCTATCACAACCATCAATTATTGTCCTATCAATGGCCAGCAGAAAGCAAGGCTGTGAGTGACCTGATTGGACCTGATGCTGTCCAGTTGTATGGGGGTGTGAGAAATTAACAGCTGCAGCCTGGGGTCATGGGAGAAAGGCAAGAGGAAAGGATCTTGCTTGCTTCGGCACAGGCTGCATCAGAGATGCTGGAGTTTTAAGGCTGGATTTGATTCAGCTGGAGAACAGGGCTCATATGAGAATGGAGTTGTCCCAACCCCTTCTGTGAGCACCCACCCTGGAGGACCATGAGACAAGCTCAGCAGGCAGCAGTGCACTCCAGGATGCTATCTTGGTTTCAGCAACCCACAGCTCTTTGCAGCAGTTCCCAGGGTTTACTGAGGCTACCTGTGGTGTGACAGGCCATGGTGAACTCCTCAGGGCTGGTCCCCACTGTGTTCTGAGCTTGGACAAGTCATTGCCACCAGCCCCAAGTGAATTTGCTTAGGAACAGAACACAAAAGTTGCAATATTTATTAGACTGGACCACCTTTAAGCTAGAGACTGTTTCGTTTTGCACTGGCAAAAATGAATAGCTATTTAGCTAACAGGTGATAAAGCCTGCAGCCATTTATATTTAAGATTATTAAATAAACTCTTCCTCTTGCTCTCATATCCTCAATGAAAGGGGATCGTAAACAGCCTCGGAAACCCCACTGTGGAGGCTACTTTTGAAGTGTAACTTGGGTAGTGGCACAGACTGGAGAAAAGCAGCACAAAAAGACCAGAGCTGGACAACCAAACTCACAGTGAGAAACTACTCCAAACAGTGCTGGACCACAGGGGATATTATTGTCATTATTCACATGTTGGCAGCGTTTCTGGTGCACAACAGAAAACTTGGATTTTCAGGGGGAAATAGCTGTGTTCCCCGGTGAAATTGAGAGATGGGCAGTTTGGTGCAATTTTGGTTTTGCAAAACAAAAATATGTTTTGAGGGTAAAACAGACTAGCAAAATCAACTGCGATTCATGAAGCATGAAATCTATACACAGATAGTGAGGAGACCATACACGTCAGTATTTTATAGGAAAGAAACTGAGCCAGAATTATTCTGACTGACAAATCTTTTTGCAACTGTGACCAAAGGGCAGGAATTCCATGTGGCTGTTTTTAGTTCATTCCCAAATCACAACTTTACTTGAAACAATAGAATTGTGAATTCACTGGACTTAAAACAATTCTGTATTTTAGGACATGCAAGCCCTCTGAAAATTTCTCAAGATAAAAACACCAAACAGCAGCAGACCTCTATGCACTGAATCTGGAGTCTATTCACAACAAAATACCTTTTCTGGCTTGCCATTTCCCATGCTGTGCAACATTGTTAATCCATAGGTTTTTCTCGGGGGCCAGTTGAAAACCACACCACTGGAGCTAACCCAAACTTGCAATACATTGTCCTCAGAAAACACTATAAAGCAACCAGAACCTCTCCCTACTCGTACCAAGTTGCATCATTTCCCCCATGGCCAGGCAATTTGTATTTCAGGATGTATGTTTTGTTCAGTGCACTGAGCAAGTATCGGTTGATCTACATTTTAAGTGATCTCTTCTTGTTGATAGACAGAACATCTAATCCTGGCACTGCAAAGACATTAAGGCCCCTTAGGATCCCTCTTCACAGCTCAATAGTGAGACCTAAAGATTAATCAAGAAGCCCTCCACAGTAGTTGAAGATGGCTCACCATCACCTTCAACATATGCCATAGTAACAGGTTCCTGTTGTGGCTTTTTCAATGCATCTAAGATACTTATCTTTGCTATCCTGTGTGTCTCCTTCACTCAGCACCACGTGGGTCCTGGATACCAATTTAACACCGCTAGGGCCAGCATCTTGGTCTTATCTTCCAGGAGAGGCAGGGTGAACACCATGGCAAGATCAACTCTAGGCTTGGATACCAATGACCAAATTACTCAAGGAAATAAGTGACCTATGCATGCCACCCATAATATAAGATCTTCTGGGATAAACAAGTGCTTGTAATATTTTAGCCATGCTATGTTCACTGTAAGGAAGGGAAGAGGAGGGCATACCACAAACAGAACTAAAACACAAGCAAAGTATCCATTAATTGATTTATTTTTTCTTTCCATAATCTCAGAATAACTGAGTTATCTACATTTCCTGATGAAAGGTAAGAAGAAAAGTCAGCTGTGTGAGGATGATGGGAACCCCCAGGTGTTGTTAGCCTGTTCTTTGCTCCTTGATGTTAGTTCAAAAAAATCCGTCTGGCCTGGTTCTGGGCCAAATCAATAAGTTAAAAGTCATCAAATGTGCCATCAGCTGCCAAAGCTTTTGGAATTGCTTTTCTTTTCTACAAACCAACTCGCAGAAAGGTTCAAGCTACTACTAAATCTGTCACAGTTCTGAGGAGATTCAGCAATTTTAAGATGCTTTGAGAAGCAGCTCTGAATTTCTTCACGTGCAAAGCCACTGTCATATACTTAAACATATTAGCCCAATTATTAACAGAAGTTATCATCACCAAATGTCCAGCAAAAAGACTGAAACATGCCTTTCAATCAGTGAGTTAAAAGCACTTAACATAATCACATTCTCCTGACCCAGTCTCCCAGGAATACGTGACCTTCAGACTTTTACAACAGCTTTTCCAATATTATCTCCCTTTAACATTCCAATAAAAGCTGCTGGCATGTTCTCAAATCCTTCAGTGACTTTTTCATGGCACTTCACTTTTCCCTGTCAAAAGGAAGAAAGGAAATTGCTGAGTTTTCATTAATCAGAAGCCTAGTTTTTACTATCTTCAGAAGACTAAACTGCAACCAGATTTTCTCCAGCTTGTATGGCTCATCTGAAACATGCAAGCTGGCACCCACCAGGATAACTCTGCAAAACTAGGTAGGCTGTTGTGAAGATCTGCTTCTGTGGCAAGACTTTCTACTTGGAGTCAGAACCAGGAGCAAAAGTCATTGATAACACACCAGGACAGATTTAGTGCTACTTGGTCCCCAAACAATGAACGGGTAGAGGATTATTTCCCCAAAGACAGTCCTTCCCAATAAGGAAGTATGGAATTGCAAATCCAAATGATCAAAAGCTGAGCCATCCCAAGTCCTCATGTTTGTAAAAGCTAGAGTCTCTTAGCCTTTAGTGTTAACACTCATAAGCTTTTCACAGACATGAATCAAGTGTTAAACTCAGCCTTCATTTAGAAAAATAAAATTTAAGAAATTTCCTATTAAGCCCCTTTAAAGCCCAGCTTCTAATTCCATAAAAACATCCATTCTTGCCAGTAATTTCAGCATAACACTACAATGGAAATCCTTGCTTATATTACAAATGAAAGGAGACTTCTGAGTGAGAATTAGAAGAATTACTCTAACCATGAATCTCTTCATTGCTAGAGCAGTGTTTTAAAACTCTGGAGGCATCCTTTTTCAAAGGCTACAGATACTATGAAATATAGCTAAGTCCATAAGCTAATAACATAGGTGTCTACAAAGCTGAAAGGATTAAGGCATGTTCGCTATAGTTTGAGTGTTCCTGAAACGCTCAAAGATCAAGTTAGGTGGATGAAAAGTATCATACTGGGACCGCATGTCAACAGCTGTGACAACAGACCCCTTCCAAACAGGGAAGCTGTGGTGTGAGTACACCTTACAGAAAACAACTCCTTCCTTCCTTACTTCCACAACCCATTTTAGCAATGCCTTCAGACCTTCCTCCCAGCGGTTATTCCAGCGGGACACAATAAACCCTTCCATTTGAAGCTCTTTGAAGATCATTGGAACCTGTGGGTAAGGCCCTGCAAGAGTGAGGAACCAGCAAATCACATGCAATATCAGTTTCATTTAAAATAAGAAGACCCAATGCCTAAAGAGGGCTTTTAGCCAGTAAAGAACACTAAGTCACTTTGTTCCAGCCAGAAGAAAGTGCTACCTTGTCCAAACAGAATTTCCAAGACCAAGGACCCAGGGAATCAAAGGCGTGATTAAGGGAGTGGAGCATCTCCCTTATGAGGAGCGGCTGAGGGAGCTGGGGCTCTTTAGTTTGCAGAAGAGGAGACTGAGGAGAGACCTAATTCATGTTTATAAATCTTTAAAGGGTGAGTGTCACGAGGATGGAGCCAGGCTCTTCTCGGTGACAAACAATGATAAGACAAGGGGTAAAGGACACAAACTGGAACACAGGAGGTTCCACTTAAATTTGAGAAGAAACTTCTCAGTGAGGGTGACAGAGCACTGGAACAGGCTGCCCAGAGAGGTTGTGGAGTCTCCTTCTCTGGAGACATTCAAAACCCGCCTGGACGCCTTCCTGTGCAACCTCATCTAGGTGTTCCTGCTCCGGCAGGGGGATTGGACTAGATGATCTTTTGAGGTCCCTTCCAATCCCTAATGTTCTGTGATTCTGTGATCTGTAAAGCTGTGGGGCTAAACACCCAACACTTCTGAAAACCCTTTCATTCAGAAGCAAAGTGGCCTCAGG
>NW_010173451.1:0-6721 GCF_000695765.1 Mesitornis unicolor | reverse complement strand
ACTGAACCCTGGAAATACTGTTTTGACAGCTTGTTTGATAGGTTGCAAAGCCGTTATGCTCTTCCTAAAAGTTACACACATTAAAAAACAGTTCCCTCAATCACAAAAATGTGTGATAGTCTCCAGACTCTCAAAAACCTGTCCCACTTTTTAACTGATCTGGGAGTCCAAAGCCAGTCAATTGTCAGAGAATTCAGACCTCCCCTATCTTCTAGAAGGAAAATTTGGAAAACTTAATGCTATTTAAAGTGAATATTCATCTCAGCCACACTTCCCAGAAGTTCCACCAGTAGCTGAAATCTTATGTCAGAACAAAACAAAACAAAACAAACCCGAATTGCCTCATCTAAAAATCCAAGGGAAATCCATTCTCTCATCTAAAAGTATGTACTGTGTAAACAGCAGCATGTCCCCACACCTCTCTTCTACTGATCTGTATCTGCTTAGAGCCCTGGGGAATGCTGTTTTAAGTAGTTTAGTCTCTCCTTGATCTCTAATCAGCAGATGTTCTCCATCTGATGTGAGTGTGCACTAAAGGCAATGAGCACACTAGGTCACACTCCTGCTGTCCCAGAGCAGCACTGGGTAAGTTACCCAAATGTCCACACATACATACACTTGAATGGCACACAGAAACAACCAATAAAATTTCAAGAGATGTCCTTTATGTCTTTCTCTCTGCCATTAACAAACAGCAAATAAACTTAGATGCAAGAAAGCAGGCCCACACCTTTCTGAGGCACAGTGTCATTGTACAGAGAGATGGCTCCACAGACTGCAATCCTTCCGTATTTCTTCATCTGATTGATAGCAATACTGGAAAATTCTCCACCTACCTACAAGAACGAGAGCATGTACAGCATTAGACAATCCAGCATTTGGCACTGACTGCCAAAACCTGCTAACCTTGCATTATTTAACCAACAGCTTCCATCAAGGCTGGAGAGGTGAGTTCCACTACTTCAAAGACTTGGTGGCTGCAGAAACCCTTACACTTAGTCAAAATCTATGAGGATTTAATGTCACTCTTCTAAAAATGAGTTATGAACACAGGGCACTGGTTTTAATTCTGAATCTGCTTGAAAAAGCTTGGTTTAGAAGCAAGCACTGGGCAAGACTTGCCCTTAAATCCCTCCTCCTAAGGGGCATGTCTAGGGATACTAAGAAGCACCACCTCTGCTTTTCCCCCACACAAGTCTGCACTTTAACCTCTTCACATTATGGTGATGACAAGTTTTTACTTAATTATTCTCTTCTCCCAAATAGGACACGCTGCACTCAGAAGCTTTTAACAGAGAAAAGCTGTGACAAAATTTACTGCTGGGGAGAGCTCTGCACAAAAGTTGGAAGTGAGAGGGAAGGGAATGGATGTGACCATAAAACTCGTTTAAGACCTTAGCAGCCCAGGACATGAAGTAGGGAAGGGTAAGGAAAGACAACAAGGAGCTCCTGCCACAGGAGCAAGCGCTTTGCCCTGGCACCATGCATTCATTCACATCGATTGCCAGGGTAAGGCAGGTACATTGAAATCCACACAACAACGGCACCATCATTCACAGACAGAAAAACATGCTAAATGGGTGATGATGGCTGCCCTTTAAACCAGGAGGCTAGCCAGGGAGGTTTAAGCCAGTATCTCAGCTAATAACCCTGTGACAGGCATTATATTATCAGGTATAATACATTAGCTATGCTAGGAAATTAAAAAAGCCAGGGCTTCTTCACTGACTTGAAGGTGAACTGATGTGGTTTGACTGCATCCATACTGTTAAACTCACAGCCTCCAAAACACGGTGGTCACATTTAAATAACCAATTGAGAACAGTCCACAGACCCACTCCAGCTGTACCTGGGAGAGGTCAGAAACCCTCTACAGGTCACTTCAGCAATTTTACAAGTGTGCCTTGCAATTGTTTTGTTTACAGATACCCATGTAGCCAGCTGGATCACGTAATATGGTGCTCACTCCCCTTCTAGTAGTTCAGAGCAAGGCTAGAGCTCTCTTCTCCCTCACTGCCCCAAAATGTGCCATACTTTCCACAGAGTGAAAACTTCTCTCTTTCCATTTACAAACACTGCTAACAATTTAGCTTTGCCTTTTGGTCTTTGTTCTTTCTGTTACTGTCCAGGTCAGCTGCAGAAGTAAGTGTGGGAAGGGAACTGGAAATCAGTGAGCTCCGACAGAGACCATTTCTCCATGAGATGGAATTCAATATGGAGTCTCTGGTGTAGTCTTCAATTTGATGTATACAATATCGAGTTCCTGCTATAGCTTAAGGAAAATCACAGTCTGCTCAGGGCAAGACCCTCCCTCTGAACTCACGTTGTCAAAGAAACAGTCGTAGCCATCAGAAGAGGCTTTATGCAATGCTTCATCCAAAGATCTAACAGTCTTGTAATTAAAGGCTTCATCAAAGCCTATGTCTTTCAGATAGGCAACCTTGTCATCTGAGCCAGCACAGCCAACCACTTTGCAACCCTGTAAGGAAAGGAGAAAAACATTTCTAAACATCCCCTCACAACACAGGCTGACACTCACAGAGTGCTAGGTGCAAGGCTCATCCTTAAAGTTAGGCTGCTGTCACCATAAGAGTTCCTGAGCTCTAGCAAATATTCAGCTAGCTTTGTGACATCTACAGGAGCTTGTCCCATCTCAAGACCTTACTGTAGGCATGACTTCAGGGATGCTTGCCCTCCTGATCATTCATGGCCTTGTTCCCTGTCTCTCAGGTGAGCCTTCTGAGGAGTAAGTATGAGCAGTTCAAGCCACTCACCCCAATTTTAGCGAGCTGCCCACCACAGAGCTCACAGCGCCAGCTGCAGCATTAACCAACACTGTCTCTCCTGGCTTCACCTTGCAGACCTCCAGCAGACCAAAATGTGCAGTGAGGCTGTGAAGAAAAAGAAAGAATGCTCAGTAAGGAAAAAAAAGATGTCAGACATAGAGATGTGACTTGACCACATTGAACCAAAATACTGTCACAGACATAACATGATTTAGTTTTCCTCATTCTTTATGAAATACAAAAATAGGTGGAAAAATCCTGCACAGCAAAATCCAGGGCATAGTTGCCTCTGGATCTCAAAACTCACCCTGGCATACCAACTGTCCCAAGAGCCAGAGATTTGGGGATTGATTCCGGCCAACTGGAAGGGAGGAGTTGCAGGTCTTTCCCATCAGAGATGAAATGAGTTCTCCAGCCACTTCCAGCCACGACAAAGGCCCCCATTTTGAAAGCAGGATTATTGCTTTCTACAATCCTGTTTAAATAAAAAAAAATAATAAAAAATACTCTGTCAGAGACAAATCATTACTGACTCTTCCCTCCTTTATTCCTGTTGTTCTGGGATGAGGAAGAATTATCTCGCGTCAGGACATTTAGCCCATACCCGCTGATGCTGTAGGCTTCTGATGTCTTTCCTGAATTGTCTACAATCTCACATCACCTGGGGGATACTGGGCAAGATGATTCTAGACTCAGCCCTGCCCACAACAAATCCAATGTTCCCGCGTGCGTTATAGCTTTTTTTTTTTACTACTACTACTCTGGTATGTATTCAGACTAGGCTTCTGTGAGTTAGAAGGCAGGAAAGAAGATGCTGGGATTAAAGGCTGGAAAAGCAAGAAGTCACAGATCGACTGTAGCAATCAGTTCCCTTTTCAGACAACCTGTACCTCATTTAAATGTTGAAGATCCTGAAGATGGATCCTCTCACTCCTCTTGGAGTGACAAAACCAGATAGAAAGCAGTATCTACTAACAGGGAGAATTTCATACTTGTGGTGTCTCTATGCCAAATGAAAATTCCACTTTCTTAGCTCAATAGGAAAACTATGTTGCAAAGAGGTAGGTAAATAGCTTTGAAATATTGGAAACAGTTTCTTCCGTTCAGCAGACTTGGTTCTTAATTTACCCCAGCCCTCAGTGTTGCTTTAGAGAAGCTCAATAGCCAAAGGCCACAGGTGTTCCTGGGCAGCAACTTAGAGGCAGCACAGCAGGAGCAAGCTGACAAAGGGAAACATTTGTGTAGCTAAATTACCAGGCTTGGGAAATTATGGATTTAAGGTTAGATAACCCTTTAGCTACATCTAGAGCTGTATCTTAGGTGATGCTGAGGTATTCTTACCTGGAGTGGATAGCATGCATGGTTTTGGGCATGAAATCACAAGCACAACAGATTTTAAAATGTGAAGTTGACACTTATGGTAAATACAGTGGGCAGTCCTTTATGCCTCTGCTTGTAAAAATTTCCTTTGAAAACATTACCACCAGAAATAACATTAGACTGTATCAGAGGCCTAAATGCTCTCCAAGAAGGCAAAAGAGGTTCTTAGAGGAAAAACATGTTCCAAACAATGACAAATAAGAATACAGTTGCAGAAGTATGCAGACTCGCATAAAAATAGGTAATGCAGGCTGCAGATGTTTCGAATGTCAGTACATTCCTTCAAGATCTGCCATGTGCATGGATAACAAGAACAGAAGACCTTACTTGGCAACTTGTGTGCCTATCATTATGTCTCCTTCCTTCATGTCCCTTTGACTGTAGGGTCTGTAACACAGGCAGAGAGGTGGCTTACTGTAAGCAACTTTAATGATGCTCCAGACACGCTACAAAGCAGTAGCTACCGTCTGACCCAGAAAAAGAGCATAAGCAGTGATGCTGAACAGATCGCAAAGAGCTTTTCTTTGTAATGACACAACCGTATGTTTTCCACAGTGAGCTACTTGAGCATCCCAGCTTGACTGAATACTGGGCTAGAGTGTTGGGGAAATATTTCCAGCAATTCCCAGCATGGTTCACCACTACAAGAAGGCTGAGACTTCAAAGAACTATCTCTTGGCACTAGGGTCCACCAGACTTCTTCAAAGTACCCAGTCTCCTTGTGCTTGAACCTATTAACAAGGGCATATCAGCAATTTCCTACTTAGAATACGTACCATTAAGTACAAGGATGCTAAGATAAGTGAAGCAGCCGCTGCAACAGGGCTGCAGTCTCATTTGAGTCTGTTGCATTCCAGTGGAAGAGACATGACAAGGAACAACAGCAGAATCTGAGAAAAGTCTAGGGCTGCAGCATCATTATCCTAATGTCTGGCTGAATCTGGCACTGCTCAATTTGGGAGCTTTGTAATTTACACACATTTTATAAAAAGCAGAAAAAGGCATCTGGGAGTCTGGCAACAGCGGATGCGCTCAGTACATGCTCTTTTGATACTTAAGTGGGAGATCAAATGAGATATTTTAGCCAACAATTTAAAAAGAAGAAAAAGATATACCTCATGTAAGGATCAACACTGAGAAACACTGATTCAAGCAGTAATTCTGCAACAAAAGACAAAGCAAATTCCTGGGCATTAGCAAGGCAGTTAAGCACAGTTTCCACAAGTCAATTTTTCAACAAAAGCTATACAAACTCCTGACAGCTCAAAATCCCCATATCACATCATCCTTTAGGGAAAAAACTACCAGAAAGGACTACTACATTCATTAGCTTTGTCAGGATTATCACTCCGCTGTTACAAAAGACATTCTCTGTGGTAGTGCATCTTTAGGAGTCTAGTTTCTTTTCAACCCTGTTTTTCTTTATCTGCCTTCTCTCTATAGAAAGCTCAAGAGACTACACCCCCTAATCAAAATACTAACTTTCGAGTCAGATATAAAATGCGTTTCCATGATTCAAGCAACAGAGGTTGGTAAGAAACCTTGGCACAAGTCAAATACAGACACTACTTTGCTACCTTAAACAGAAAGCGCTAGTAACCTAATCCACCTTACTGTCTCTAATGCCACTAGTTCTCGTGAATTATACTGTTACTATACTGTTACACAAATTTCAATTTAAATTCTCATTCACACAGCATTTTCAGTTTTTCATCTTCAGCTAATAATTAATGCTTTTCATCATCTGTACTGCAGTGGTCTAGCTAATACAAGCTAGAAGTATATCAAGATATAAATATTTTCCCATTACTCAGAGTAAGCAGGAAGAACAGTCAAGACTATGTAACAGGAAGGAAGAAATTACTCAATTGTCTTGGATATCCACATGCATGAATTTTTTAAGTGTGTCCAAATGCTATAGAACTACACATGCTATGGAAACATTTGAAAGTACACATAAGAAGTCACCTTTCAAATCTTTAAGTAGTACTTTAATGCAATTTCTCTGGTGCATCTTCTAAACTGGAGTAAATTTTGTAAAGGACAAGTGGTGGAGTGGGGTTCAAGACAGCGTGGTGTGGATATCCATGTGAAGCCAAAAATCAAGGTTAATTCCCTTATCAACAGGTCTTACATAAAATAAGTTATCATATTCCCTACCCTTTTCAAAACAGAGAAACACAGCAATAAAACCCATGCTTTTTCTTTCTTGAGCAGTCACCCTCCTATGCTAAGGTGCATGGCTTGCCACAAGCTGTGCCCACCAATTTTCAAAAATCCAAGTCAGAGAAACATACAAACAATACTACAGATGCACAGCCATTGCACAGTCCTACAGATGTCAGCAATCAGACAACCTCTGGAAAAAAATAAAAACAAGTGGCACTCCACTTACCTCCATCCTTTAAGTCTGGTAGCTCTATTTTTTTCAGGTTGAAGTCACTGGTTTTGGGAAATCCCTCAAAATGCTTCTTTAGAACCCACACCTTGGCAGTCACCATCCTGTGCAACAAACAGCACGGTCAAAGTGACGTGCGGATACAAAGCAGACCCCA
>NW_010173450.1:2107-20639 GCF_000695765.1 Mesitornis unicolor | reverse complement strand
GGGGGCGGGCAGCATGGCTTGAGGGTGCATGGGAAGGGGGTGCGCAGTCCCGGGGTATGTAGCACCTGGTCGCCCCGGGAGCTGGGGGAGTGTCTCTCTGCCAACTTTCCCGCACTCCTGCATCCCTTCAGAAACCTCGGGGGTGCCCCGCGGGTCACCCCAGCATTGGTTCGCCGCCTCGGGCTGTGTGGAGTCATGCAGGGCTGCAGCCCTGACAGGGCACTGGGACAAAGTCTAGCACCCCTCTTCCCCGCTCCCATCCGCACCAACAGCTTTTCCCGGGATCCGCGGTTCGAGGCACCTCGGGCCCCTCTGATCACCCAGGAACCGGCCTTGTCGGCACCCTGACACGGGCGGATGAGCAGCCTGCACTCCCGGGGGCAGGCACCCCCACAGCGAGGAACCCAGGGCGGGAGCTATTTACTCCCCTGGTGCCTCCTCTTGGAAGGAGGTTTGTTTTCCCGGCAGGAAACTGCCTGCATGTTTTCTTTGCTTCCCCCTGTATTCCAACAAAAGCAGCAGGGACAAGATCCCGTATCTTTTGGATACCTTGTCCCTACCCTGGACAAAAGCCCTCTGGCACTTGTGGCCATCTCCCAGGACATGACTAGGCAGAAGTCCCTCCACCTCCCCACAGAGCCCATTGGCCAGGTTTTACATTGCAAAGGGGACAGAACTTGCCCTCTCCCTCCCGCGGTGGGGATCCCATCTGCCCTTTAGCCCTGGCAGTCCCTGCTGCACCTTCCCTGCTCGTAATGGCAGAGCTGCCCTGGGCTGTCCATGGCCCATTGTGGCCAAGAGTCAGGCAGCCCCACCCTTCTTTTCTCCCAAAATAATGGCATTGGCTTCAAATCAGGGAACAGTTCTTGTTGGTTTTTTTTTTGTTGTTGGTTTTTGGTTTTTTTTTTAATGAAAGCAACACTGACTTCTCTTCAGTCATGCTTTCAACACTTCTGTGGCCACATTTTATTGCTGGTCTTTGCAAAGCCCGAGGCTAAGGAGATATTTCCCAACCTGAGGAACAGCTAGCATTTCTCTGTGCCCTGCAGGCAGCTGGCAAAGCTGGTGGGCTCTGCTTGAGCGTTTGGAGGCTCCATGCTTTGTCACAGGTGCCTTGACTGGCCTCTGAGGGTGGCTCAGCTTCTCCTGCCACTACTTGCAGGATGAGCAAAGGGGCTGAGAGGGCTGGTACCCAGCCAGTGGGGTGGCTTGTTGATGCTGGCACTGTCTGTCAAAATACTCAGATGCCAGGGTCCTAGAGTCCAGACTTTCAGTGAAACATCAACAGCGACAACGTTCACGTTGAGATCACAGGCAACAGCAAGATGCTTTTCGCTGTCACTACTGCTGGGCATCACCTCCTGCTTCCTACCACTTTGACTTCTGTGAACTGAGCACCTGCTGCTACTTCTCTTCAACCTGGACTAGGCCCCTGTGAGGCATCCCAACAACGAGCAGGGAATCCGAGGGGGCAATCTCACCCATACAAAGATCCTAAGAAACTGTGGCCCATCCCCGGTTCAGCCCTCAGCCAGGCTGATGGCCAGTGGGCAGAGCCCCTGAGTGGGAAAGGTGGGCATGGGCACAGGTATCTGGGAGGGGGTGGTGGTCTTGGCAGACTGGCAGCAAGATCCCAGGTCTGCTGGCTGGAGCAGCAGCAGCCCCGGGAATGACCCGGTAAGTGGGCAGCGGGAAGCTGGCGGGAGCAAGATGAGGACTACCGGTAACAGTGGTTTGTTTATTCACACCAGGGGCATGCCCGTCTCAGCAGGGCAGTCTGTTTTCTTTCATAGAAGAGAAATGAACTGAAATGATTAATTAATGCTGTGATCCAATTACTCTGAGTTTGCAGAAGGAGTATGGTTTTTCTCTTTAAACTGTTCCCACGAGGATCCTAGTGATATCAGGTTTTGTCATGGTTGGGTTTTTGTTGTTTTGTTGTTTTGTTTTTTTTTAAATTAAAATGACAAACTTCTTCCCAGGAAACGAAAAAAGGCAAAAACAAGGAATAAAAACAGTGTGACCAGGATGAGCAGATGCAGAGCCATCCCTAGCACACCTTCACTGTGGACCCCTTCTCTGCCTGCCCTGCGAGTCCCAGCCAACAGCACCCAAAGAGGTGAAGGGGACTGGTGAGTGCCCAGCTGAGGTAGCAGGCACAGCTCTGCAAAGGCAGTGGAGAGAGCAATAGCGAGAGCAGAAGGAAATGGAAGCTGTTTTTAAAGAGCTGCTGCTTTCTGTGTAAATGCAGCTCCTCTTTCCATATGCACATACACATAGTAAGAGTTTCATGTGTGCAAGCTGACCCCTTCTTCTTAGCACAGTAAATCAGGGCTTTGATGGGCATCTTCTGGAGAAGCAGGCATTGTCCTTGAGCCTGTCACTGCTCGATCTGACATGGAGCTATGCCCTTGCTACCCTCCACTAAGCCAAGGGTGGAGGTTTGCTTTGCATTTCAACATCCATTCTGGGCTGGCTTTGAAACTACATATTTAAAAGCTGTATGTTTCGGGGAGATGTGAGGGTATGGGACCTGGTGCAGCAAAGAAGTGGAAGTTTGGACCAGATTGTTCCCATCTACTTCCCTTCCTCTATTCATCCCTCTCACAGCATCCCCCGCTGACTGCTCCTTAGCACCAGCACCCACCATGAGCATGCCAGGGGCTTGAGTGGGGGGCTCAGCACCCAGGCCATACTGAAGCCTCTACAACCTGGCCTTTGGAGCCACGCCAAAGCTGTCCCTCTTCTGAGGGATTCGGGCAACCAGTTAGAAAACAGCTGCCAGTTTTTAGGAAGACTCATGGGTGTTCTTCTTCCCAGGGCCCCCACCAATGAGGTTCTTAATGGGTGGCTGTTATCTAACACATAGCCAAGTGGAGGGGTGCACCAGCCCTGACCCCTGGGAGAGCGCTGCCCACCGTGACATCCCTTTAACCCTCTAGGCACAGGAAAGGCTTGCTGCATCCACACCCTTGAATGTATGGAGGGCAGCCCTTGTGCTACATTCAGACAAATATATTTGCTGAAGCTTCGAGGGAGGGAGTTAGGTATTTCCTGGGCAAAGAAATCTGGGGTGAGTGCTCCCCAGGTAGGCTTGCCCATTATACCAGTATTTTGCCGGTGCAGGAGCACACGGCAGGGTGTCTTGCATACAGGTCCCCCCCAGATGTTTAGCAGCAGGGTTTTAGCAGCAGACACATAACAAGCCCTGTCCCCCCCGCAGCAGCCTGCCAGGTGTCCCCACCCTGTGTGTGTGTTGGCATCCATCCCACCTTCCCTGCGGATGAATGCGCTGGTCCTGCTGAGCCTTGGCTATGGTCCAGGACACTGTCATTTGACCTGGCTTCAGACCTTGAGTCTTCTGGCACAGCGAGCATTGGCAAGTGAGAGACTACCAGAGATGCTCCTCATCCTGACCCCTCGTGTGCCAGGCATGGCTGCTCACACCTTTGCCTTGGGGCTGCTCTGGGAACCCTCCAGAGATGCCTTTGGCCTGGAGGCTGCACTGCATGGAGAAGGAACTGAAACACAGACTCAGTTTATACTTTGTAAGATGTAAGTTTGCTGGGAAAATTGACTTCACCAGCCTGTCAAAGCCTCCAAGCGCAGCGGCTGCAGGCACAGAGCCTCATCCCTCTGACGGTCCCTGAAACTATTGCTGGAGGTCCTGCAAATCAGAGCCATGAGAGTGACACTGACCTTCCTGTCTCGCTGTGACCCTGTCTCCATCGCCCCTGGCATCCCGTGTCCCTCTCAGTGCATGAGGCAGCAGCAGAGATGCCCAAGTGCCCTGGCACCTTCCCATTCCCCCCCACCCCAGCGTTAGGCAGGCTGAGCTGTGCTGGTGCAGAGGACTCACACCCACCCTATACACTGTTTCCGTGACTCAGAGAGGGCTGGAGAGGGACAGGGGGAACCACAGGGCTGTTTGCTTGTCTTCAAGAGCTTTGCAGAGGAGTTTCATCCTAGGTCAGCTGGTGGAGGAAGAGCAGCAGCTGGGAAGTTTGTCCTTTAAAGGCTTAGTGTAAACCACAGAGCTCCTTGGAGGCAGCGTCTCGGCCGCAGCTATCGACACAGTACCAAGCTATCAAGGCTGACTGTGCTCTGCTAGTCGAGAAAGCCAGGTGAGAAGCAGCCCCTCTGGTACCACATCTGCTGTTAAATCTAACACGTTTTGTGGCACCTTGCAGCTTGTAAATCATAGGAGGAGCATGGCTCAGCACTGCTGAAGCTGGACAGGACGCAGTCGGGGCTGGCACCAACTGGTGGCGTTTGGAGGACAGAGGTGAAGTGTCTTATGGAGGCTTAAGGCTCACAGCAGAGTTGGTTTGTGTTGGCCAGTTAGCGGGTTAATGTCTTTTGGCTCTTTAAGCACAATTAGTTTGCCTGGACTGTGGGAAACTCAAAGCTCCAGTTGTGTAAGACCGAGGTCTGAAAACATCACTCTGCAAACATGATGTCCCAGGCTCTGGCGTCCGCTCCAGGTCATGGGGCAGCTCTCTAGAGGCATTCATGGCGCCTTGCTTCGGTGACCCCGCACTCCCAAACCCTCCCTATGTTGATGTTAGCTGGGGGACCCCTGGGCAGCACGGCAAGCTGGCTCTGCATGGAGGGACAGGCATCCTTGTGGGATCTTTGCATGACTGAGGTGGGAAGAAGCGTATCCCCCATCTCACCATCTCCAGTGCCTTCAGGGTAATTCAGATGCCAGCCTCACCAGCAGTTACATCATGTGCAGTCCCAGTTAAAGCCAAAAATGTGCATGTGTGCAGAGAAAAGTGGAGAGCAATGAAACTTCACTGACATCAGACTTTGCCTGACAACAGGCCTGAGTTGCCTGGGCTTGGGTCTGCCTTTCTGCAGCACTTAGGAGCAGCATCTAGCACGATCATCTCTAGGCTATTTGCAGAGCTCAGCTCATTCACCGTAGCCCTTAAGTGATGCTCAAATCACGAAACTTTCTGCTACTGCGTGCAGTCACAGGCAATGAGGTGGCTGAAACCCCCGTGCAGTGCTGCGGGGTGCTGTCTGCAGCAATAGTGTAGGGCCATGACAGGCTGGGGACCACCATCCTGCAGTGAGAGGGGGCACTCCTGGGTGGAGCTGGGCTGTCTGAGCAGGAGAGCTGCCACCCATGAAAGTTTCCAGCCCCAGCACGGCTCCTGCTCTGCCCAGCCAGGAGCCGATGGGAGCCCCCAGGGAAGGCAGCAGGCTACAGATTTGCAGGCAGTGTCTTTGCGTGAGGTCTCTCCTTGTCAGAAGAGTTTGGAAGAGATGTGTAATCCCACCCTGGCAGCCTGAAGCTATTCCCACCTCCTTTCTCGTCATCCCTTCTCTTCTCTGTTATTGCCACGGACAGGGATTTCCTACCTGTTCTGCTCCCCTGGCCCCAACACTTCCCGTGCTGCCTGCCCATGCCCTGAGCTCCCCACCTTCTGCTCTGGCTCCTGTCCTTCACTGTTGCATTGCCCAGGCATCACCTCCAACGCCAAACCTTCTGGCAAGTCTTGTGATCAAATGGGGCATTTTCACTTTCTTTTTCCTTACCACCCCAAAGATTCCCCTCTGCTGTCTGTCCCCAGAACCAGGGCTTTGTCACATCCACATCCACCCTGCTGGGTTTGACCCCGTTTTTCTGCCCTTGACTGTCCCCTCCATCAGCTCTCTTTTCTCTCAGCCATCACTTAGCCAGCTCATCTGTCTTCTTAAAGCCCTGTGGAGTGCCACCCTGCTCTATAGGGCAAGGGCTCCTGTTCCCATTGCCCACTCTTTAACATTTCACATGAGTACCTTGGTGCTTTCCCCTCCGTGTCCCCTTGGCTCTGGGATGAGGTGCTTACAGAGAAACACAGCTCCCCTCTGTAGAGGAGAAGCCCCCAGTCAGGAGCAGCCCTCCTGACTGCTCTGCTGGGGCAACACCACATCCCTGATTGCCTGAGCTGCTCATGGGGTCCCCAGGGGCAAGGAGGATGGACTCAGGGTGCTGTGTCTCTCTGCATGGGGGCCGGCCTCTGCCTTGCCCAGTGCCAGTCCCACCTCTCTGGAGAGGCTGGGGTGCCTGGTGTGGATCGCCATGGCTATACGTGACAGTGGCAGGGCGGGGGGGCTTTCCTGCAACTGGTGTCCCCATTGAGGGGCTGAGTCCATCCTCCTTGCTATCTCCAAGCATGGTCTGTCCTTGTCCCTGGGGCAGGGAGAGCTGCTCTTCTAAGCAACCAGATCCAGGGTCTTGCAGCTCCCTGCCCTTGTCCCCCTGGTCCCTCCTCCAGCGCTGTCTCTCCTGCAGGCGCCTGATCCTGGCCGCTAACCTCTCCCTAGGGAGAGCCCAGCTAATCCAGGCAGCCACTTCTTGTTGCAATCCTCCATCATCTTCACCCTCCTTCCCCTCTGTGGGCTGAGCCCAAAGCCCTTCCTAGCAGAAGGACCTGTAGCTGCAGTGGGGTTATTTCTGTTGTGCTGCCTCAAAGCAGCTGGGTCCTATTAGAGCTTCAGCCCAGAGAAATAAAAGAACATGAGCATCTCTCTGAGGCAGAGAGTATTAATGCAGTAGACGGGAGGGGAAAAGTGCAGCCCTAGCCCAGGCTGAGCTGAAAGCTGAGCACCTTCCCATCTCACCAGCACAGAGCTCTGCCGCCAATCCAGAGCTGCAGTCTTGAGAGGGCCAAGGCAGAGGGCACAGAAGTGTGGAGACAGTGGCCCCCCCCAGCCCCACTGCGAGATGCCCCTGTGATGAGCCTTCCTTCCCTGTGATGTTGCCCACCAGAGCTGGTTGTGGGCACAGCAGCTGCTGGAGAGCCTCTGATGCCCAGGAGCCATGAGCTGGGCAAAGCGGTGTAAGGCTGGATTGCATAGCATTTGCTGGGCATGCTCACCGTTAATCTTCCACTGATAGGTTATTTATTGGGCCTAATAATTGGGTGACAGATGGTTAATTAATTGTCAGAGCGGCCAGTGTGACAGAGTGGCAGGTTATTTATAGGAGTGACTTTCAATCACTTAAACCCACTTTCTCACCAATTTGCTTCTTGCCTGGTAGTGCTGGGGGTAGGTGTGTGGCCCCTTACAAGCCGCATAAGGTCCAGGGCACATTAGGGGTACAGGCAAGTGCTGAGGGAGCCAGCTCAGGCTGGGAGAGGTTGCAGCTGTTCTTTGGGATGCTGTTGAGTGTGCTGAGCTGGGCATTATTTAGGTGGGTGGCTTGTAAGCCATGGTTCTTACCTGCAAGGGCTTCTCTCGGCTAGGGGCATTCTGACTTGGATCGGATGTCTCAGTTTTGCTTTGAAACCCAGCCACAACCATCTAGTTACAAGCAGCAGTGAAGGCAGGGGAGCTGCCTGGCTTCCTTGGTGTGGGTGATCAGGTTAGGTGACTGCAACACTTCCTTCAGGCCCTGCACGCAGGAAATTTTCAAAACATGATGCAGCAACACATGCCGAGTGCGGGGGGGATTCTCCAGCCCCCTCGCTTCCCCCCCCCGAGAGCTGCCAGCTCCTGCACCGCTGTGAGCTCGCTGCTTTTCTGGTGGCTCTGGGAAAACCTGTCAGACTCCCAGCTTGTGGGGACAGAGGAATTTGCTTTGTCTCCTCGGAACCAGTTGAATAGCAGCAGAAGAAAGAGGAATAAATTATTTAATGGAAAAATAAAATGCCCAGATCAACTCCTTATATTACTGCCAAGGAGCAGTTCCTCCAGCACGATGGCTCAGATCTCCTCTGGAGCAGGGTCAGGACTTCAGGGGCCCATTGACCCTCACTGTGCCAGAGGGTGCTACTGCAGCCGCCAGCTGGAGCGGGGAGGGCAGAGGGAGCTCTGCCATCTTAACGCAGCAAATCCCACTGGACCCTCATCTCCTTTCTGTTTTCCTGGTTGGTTTCTTGTCTTCATCTCTGCGATACAGAGGCACAGGAGCTGCCAGACACCAGTCCGGCAGAGCCCTCTGCAAACCCAGGGTAATCCCCCCACCAGGGACAGGGCCCCCTTTATCCCCTACCCATAGATTCTATTTCTAAGGTGCCTGTTCCTGATATCCAGGAGCATTACTGTGACACTATTTGAGAGGTGTGAATCCCTCACTAGCTGTAAACTGGTACCATGCCTCAGGAACTAATTAATGGCTATTAGATAACACAATTAGCACCACAAATTGTCATCCCTCAGCGGAGTGTCACCCCATCCCCTTGTGGCATAGACATGCACAAGCCATAAAACACAAGTATCCCTTTAGCATCTTCTATCCCTCTCCTCTTTTTTCTCCCTCTCTCTTCCTCTCCCAAAGCCTGTTGTGGCTGCGCTAAAGGGAGTTAATCCCACTAAGATTCTCACCCTCTTAGTGATTTTAGGAAGGCCAGGACAAGAAGGGGCTGACAGCGGCACTAGGAGGTCTGGCTCAGCTCTTTCCAATGGTCCCAGGGCTGATGTGCCCTGGCCCCAGCCCTCTGCACCCACTCAGAGCAGGGGGTGATGTGTGCCTTCCGCTGGGATGTCCCTGTGGTGGAGAGGGCTGGCTTCCCTCCCTCCTGGAGTTGGGCAGCATCTGGAGCCCAGCACGGTGCACCAGGAGCTGACAGCCATGGCCACGCCATTCCAGCTGGGACAGGAGCCCCCTGGGCTTGGGATCTCTTCAGCTTTGCCATTCCTCCAAAGGCTGGTTGCACCCATGCAGAGCAAAAGCCCACCTTGTCTGGGAGCAGCTTGCACTCAGAAGCCTCTGGGAAAGTAATGGTTTCCCTAATTCCTCTCCTTTCCCTATGAACACTTCTTCCCCTGCCTGGCATGTGAGTGTGGGGCTTGGTTTCTGGTGGCGACGCCTGCTGAGTGTGCAGGGTGCGTGCAGAGCAGGGAGGGGAACAGCTGGCAGTGACGTGAGGGACAGGGGCCGTGGAAGGGCATGGGGAGGCTGTGCAGTGCATGGAGCAGAGGCAGTGGACACTGGGGCAGCAGAGCTGCATGCACCAGGAGCTCATCCCACAGCTTGAAGTGCCACCATCACACTTTAGCATCACACTTTGCAGGCCCTTGACAGTCTGGGAATACCTGCCAGAGTGGCATACAAGATGTGTTGGCAGGAAATAGCAGGAGTTTTCTGCTGTACCCTCAGATGTCACCCTGTGACCAAGGAGAGGTGGGCAGGACTGGCTTTGCTCTTTTGCTCTGAAGCTGTCTCCTCACCCAACAGTGGTGCCACCCATGATCTCGGACAGTGATGGGGATATTGCTATGCCAATTACTGCCCAAAATAGGTGGACCCCACCCAAATGACAACCTTCTCTGCTTGGATCTGTGGCTGCCTGTGCCTTGTGTTTGCATCCATAACATGACAGATCTTGGTTGGGAAGGGAAAGGTGTTCACCTTCTTTGAGGACACGCTTGCTGAGTACTGCAGGGGCCACAGAGACCAAAAGATGCTATCAGTGAGGAGCTGGAGGCTCCTAATGGCTTTGATGGAGAGGAGAAAACTAGCCATAAATCACTGCTAGAAGGCCTAGGGAGGGAGGAGACTGGTGATGGAGTTTGCTGTAGCTGACTGGCAAGAGCAGGTCCAGGAGAGCACCCGCTGAGCACCACAGACAAGGCACAGCGTGTGCAGGGAGAAAAAAAACAACTGGTGCTGCAGATAGGGGCCTCAGCCACAGAAGCCCTTCTGAAGTGGCCTCTAGGCTTAGCCAGGACTGCGTCTCCTCCCTGGCTGCAGTGCTGGCATGGGGGTGGTGGGCAGAAGGGGATGGAGACAGGGAGGGCGATGTGGTATGGGGAGTGTGATGGGAGGGAGAGGAGAAGCGTCCTCTTGGAGGTACAGGAAGAGAGAGATGGGCATGGGGGGGCATGGGGAGGTATTCCGGTGTCCTTTGAGAGGTCCCTTGGTGTCTGCATCGGGGGCAGTGATGCAGCTGGTGTGAGAGTGGAGATGGAGTTGCACGGGTGAATCCATTGCAGCACCACAGCTCTCCTGTGTGCTCCCTTCCATCTTCAGACACATACTGGGGGTGCAGGCAGAGATGGTGTTGCCCAAGGGCTGTGTCCCCACCCAGGCCCTCCCTGCACAGCCTGGGTGCCCTCCATCCCTGTGGGCAGCAGGGGAAACCAGCCTCAGCAGCCCTCTCCCTCAAATCTTGAGGGGTGCTGGCAAAGCAGCCCAAAGGCAAACATCAGGATCTATCCCTGGTGTCTATCCAGGCACAACACGTGGCTTGGTCAGCTGCTCTGAGACCTAGCGAATTCATAGCATCCTTGGCCTGCTCCCAGCTCTGGACTGAGCTGCCTACCCTGCTCAGGGAGGCAAAGACAGCGCCAGGCTGTCCTGGTGAGGTCAGAGAGGGTGCCTGGGACAGAAGAGAGAGACAGTGGGGTGGAGAGAGCAGAAGATGGGAAAAGAAAAGAAAAGATGCCCAACAGGCTGGGGTGTGGCAGAAAAATACAGTGTTTGAAGCAAGGGTGAGTGGTGTGCGTATCTTCTGGCTTGTACATGCTGTTGTACGTCTGTGTTGTGCATATCTTCACACCCTCAACCATTTTCAGTCTCCCTCCTACCCTCAAACGGGAGACTGCTTTATTTTTGCCCTTCAGTCAAGGCTCATTTTCAAAACACTCATTGACGTCTTTCTCCCAGAGGCTGTGGTCGCCTCAGTCTCTGCACACCAGTTTGCAGCACGGCCTCTGGGTGGCATCCCGAGACACGCCCGTGGGGCTGCGCCAGTCTCCTTCATTTCTTGTGACCTGTACAAGCGGTTTTGTGGAGTGGGACGAGCTGGACTCGTCTTACTTCGGGCAAGCGAGAACACAGGCATCTGTCAAGGCTGATAAGTAACTAAATGCACTTAGAAGAGAATGCCGGTTCATAAACTGAAGTGAAAAACTGAAACCTGCATTTAGCAGAGAGGAAGGAAAGGTTTCTTTTCAAGATTTTCAAATTCTTCCTGGAAGAGCTGGGGTAGATGTCTGGTTGATTGCTAGTTTGTCTGATCAGTTTGATTAGCTGTTACAAGAATGACAGCTAAATCTCCCCATCTCATCAAAGTGAAGAATTTAAAACTCATTTCAATTGTACTGAAAACCAACCCCCAAACTGCCACGATTATATATCTGTAAGTCATTTTATACACTTATCACCTCTTCTCACATCGCTGGCTGGGTGCCCAGGAAGGATGGCAGCCGAAACCGCTTTTCTTCTCCCTTGACGCTTCCCTTGCACTTGGAGCTTAGCACAGAGCTGGGCAGCGCTGCTGGTCTCTCTTGCCTGGCAGTATTTAGCATTTAGTATCTACCAAAGGATGTTGCTTTCTTTTCAAAGCGCTTTGTCTTCATGGACCACATGTTACAGGCTCAAAGGATAGTACAGAGGTATTTCTCTGGCCCTCATCCACTTCTTTCCCCTGTGTGTATAAGACAAACCCAGTCACTGTTGCAGCTGTAGCCTTGCTAATGTGGAAGTTGCCTCAATGGCTGCCTTGGTATCCAGCTTTAGCATCTCAGCAGCCACACTTCCATTTTCTCACACCTGCATCTCTTTAAAAAGCAGTCATATTAAAACCATGGCTGTTTGCTGTTGGTAGAAATCTCCTACCCTCACCACAAATGAAAGGTAAGGGCATTTCTTTTAAAAGACTTTAAAAATATGAACTGATCCCAAAGCTGCCCAACCCTGTTTTAGAGAGAAGTGTGTTAATGGCATTTAGCAAAATACATTTAGCAAAATCAGCTTCAGGAGTCCCAGGCATTTGGAGCCAGCATGGTTACCCGAGGCAGAGATGCTGTGCCAAGCGCTCCTGCTATGCGTGCTGGCATGGTCACTCGTCCACCATACCAGCCACCACTGAACTACCGGCAGCAGTGCCCATGGAGGACCCCTGCCCCAGATGTAGCTGCTGGGCAGGCTGTCCTTGCTGGTCTGGTGGGGTCAGGGCTCCCCCAGCACCCAGGATGATGCTGATGACGGCCCATCTGTTTTGGGGGGCCCAGGTGATACAGGATTGGCAGGGCTGGGCTGTGAACCAGGCCAAGACAAATTACCTGGTTTCAGTCTTGTTTGGGTTTTCTGCATTTACCTCCGAGCAGTGTCACGCTTTGTCAGTACCACCTCTGTTGGATAGTTTGGTGCCCCCCAGTAAGATGTTGTGGGACTTGCATGAACTCCTTGGGGCTGAAGCTGTAGCTTAACTCACTGTTTTCCCTGTCCCAGATTTCTTCTTCCAGAAGGAGCTGTTTGCTGCCAGAGACACAGGTGAGCAGTGCAGGCCATGGCAGGGTCTTTGCCGGTGCCCTGCCTATGGTCATCACTGTCTTTGGTGGGTGGGAGGTGTTTTGGGGAGGCCAGTGTGACATGTCTAGGGCACACCATAAACCTGCTCTTGCCCCTGGGGCAGGGCACTGGCTGTCCTTGCAAGGTGCTGTCCTTGCAGTGAGCACTGTGCATCACCACTCGGCTCCACAGCCCCCTGCAGCCCCTCAGCCTCTCTGCATGACCCCTGGCATGGGCCAGCAGGTATGATAGTCTCCCTTTCTGTCCCTCTTCCCTTTGCAGACCCCATGCACAACCTCTCTGCTCAGCCCTGGCAGGCGAAAATGGCCAACCTGACTTACGACAACTTCACCACAGGCAACCACTCTGAGGTGGCCATCCATCCTCCCACCAACTACAAAACAGTGGAGCTGGTTTTCATCGCCACAGTCACCGGCTCGCTCAGCCTCGTCACCGTGGTGGGGAACATCCTGGTAATGCTGTCCATCAAGGTGAACCGCCAGCTCCAGACTGTCAACAACTATTTCCTCTTCAGCCTGGCCTGTGCAGACCTCATCATTGGGGTCTTCTCCATGAACCTCTACTCAGTCTACATCATCAAAGGCTATTGGCCACTGGGGGCCGTGGTGTGTGACCTGTGGCTGGCCCTGGACTATGTGGTGAGCAATGCCTCTGTCATGAACTTGCTTATCATCAGCTTTGATCGGTACTTCTGTGTCACCAAGCCCCTGACATACCCAGCCAGGAGGACCACCAAGATGGCGGGGCTAATGATCGCGGCCGCATGGATATTGTCCTTCATTCTCTGGGCCCCTGCCATCTTGTTCTGGCAGTTCATTGTGGGCAAAAGGACAGTCCCTGAGAGGGAATGCTACATCCAGTTCCTCTCCAACCCAGCGGTGACCTTTGGCACAGCCATCGCTGCTTTCTACCTGCCCGTGGTCATCATGACGGTGCTGTACATCCACATCTCCCTGGCCAGCAGGAGCAGAGTGAGGAGGCACAAGCCTGAAAGCAGGAAAGAGAGAAAAGGCAAGTCCCTCAGCTTATTCAAGGCCCCCCTGGTCAAACAGAACAACAACAACTCCCCCAAGAGGGCTGTGGAGGTGAAGCAGGAGGTGAGGAATGGGAAAGTGGATGACCAGCCCTCAGCACAGACAGAGGCCACCGGCCATCAGGAGGAGAAGGAGACCTCCAATGAGTCCAGCACGGTCAGCATGACCCAGACCACAAAAGACAAGCCCACGGCAGAAATCTTGCCAGCGGGGCAAGGACAGAGCCCATCCCACCCCCGTGCGAACCCATCTTCCAAGTGGTCCAAGATTAAGATTGTCACCAAGCAGACTGGGACCGAATGCGTAACTGCCATCGAGATTGTCCCAGCTAAGGCCTCTGACCACAACTCCCTGGCCAACAGCCGCCCAGTCAACGTTGCCAGGAAGTTTGCCAGCATTGCCAGGAGCCAAGTACGGAAGAAGCGCCAGATGGCAGCCCGGGAGAAGAAAGTCACCCGGACCATATTTGCTATCCTGCTAGCCTTCATACTCACATGGACTCCGTACAACGTGATGGTCCTCATTAACACCTTCTGTGAGACCTGTGTACCCGAAACAGTGTGGTCCATCGGCTACTGGCTTTGCTACGTCAACAGCACCATCAACCCAGCCTGCTACGCCCTCTGCAATGCCACTTTCAAGAAAACCTTCAAGCACCTTCTCATGTGCCAGTACAGGAACATTGGCACAGCCAGATAAACTGGCACTCAGGGACTGCTTCAGCAACGTCACAGAAGACCTTCCCTTTGCCTCCTTTGCCAGGGGGTGGTCCTTTGCTCCCTGCTCACAACAGTGCAGACTGTGCAGTGATTGCAGATGATGCCCTTCATCCAACACTGACAAAGGTCGAAGGCACCTCTAAGCTGCAGTTCCTTCCAGTCACCCTGGGGACTAGCTTGGGGAGCCAGTGGGAAAGGTGGGGCAAGAGGAGTTGTGTTCACGAGGCATCCTCCCCAGCTCCCTGCCCTTGAGAGGCTGGCTGAATGGCATCAAGTGTTTGTCAGAAGACTGGATGCCTCTTGTCCCCACGGCTGACCATCTCCAGGGCATCGGAGCTTGTCTGTGTGCAGACAGCCTAATGCTGGATGCTTTCAATAGGCTTTTAAACCACTTATTACGCAAGAATGAAAATAAACTGAGGCCAAACATTTGCCAGCTCATGGGTTGTCCTGCTGGCCCAGCCAGGGCCTGTCCTGAGGCAGTCGAAATTGCACCATAGCAGATGTGGCAGGCTCTTTCCTGTCCCTTGAGAGACACCATCAGATATCCTCACCCAGAGAAAGACCTGGGGGGGGGTGGGAATTTTTCCCTGGGCTTTGGCTCCACACTCCCCTTTGTGCCCTTTCTGCCCTCAACCAGCAATCAGCTGGACAGACAGACAGAAAACCCAAGCATCTCACTCCTGGGTAAGGAGTGTGAAACCCAGTCGCCTCCTCCAACGATGGAAACTAAAACTGTGAAGCTCAGCAGTGGTACGGTGCAGGACTTCTCTCTGCAGCCCCAGGAGGATGCAGCCCCTGAGAAGTGTCACAGCAGTGACAGTGAAAAAAACTCTCCTTGGGAGGGGCACGGGGAGCTGGGGGTCTTGGAGTGGGTCAGAAAGAGGGCCTGCAACGTGGCTGAGGTGCCCTGTGTTTCATCTGGTCCATGAGCACGTCCGTGCTCTCCCCATGGTGGGTGTGGGAGGCCTGATGCACAGCTCCAGGGGTGGGAGAGGACAGCGGTGGCCCCCAGTCCTGCTCCTGCCCCGCAGGGGGATGCAGAGGGGATGCCCCAGGGTCGCCAAAGGAGCTGACTGTCAAGCTTTGTAAATGGACATAAGCCTATCGTTGGTGTTGTGGCAAAGCCTTCAGCATGCGGGCTTCAGTCAGTGTCTCCAGCCCCCTCCCAGCCCAGGCCACCCCAGGGCTGCTCCTTAGCTGCTCCCAAAGCTGGGTCGCTGCAAGCCTTAGCGGGCACAGCCAGGCACAGCTGAAGGATGAGACAGGGCCACGCTAGCACCGACAAACTCTGTATCTGTACATCCTTCCCATCCCTGCACCGGGGCAATGCTGTGCAACCTGAAGAAAGGCTGCCCCAGCCCAGGTGGGGACTCCCTCCCACCACTGCCTTTAGGAGAATTCACATAGCGGTGCCCAAAATGCCTGGTGGACTTTCTTTTTTTTTTTTTTTTAAACTGTTACAGCCACAGCCCAGTGCACCCTGAGACAAATAAAGACCTCAGACCAGAAACCAACAGCAATAGCATGAGTGAATGAGTTGTCACCCCAGCTTCCCAGTGTCACCCACTGGTGACACTTCTTGCAGCATGCAGGTGGCAGCCCCATCCCTCCTTCCAAAAGAAAAGGAGGCAGCCCAAAGTGCTGCCAAGAAGAGGCTGAGGGCTGACACGAGCCTTCTCCAGGACCATGTGTGCAAGGCACCCAGGCCACCACAAGCCACATGCAGCTTCACGCTGGTCCCGGTGGCATCAGCACAGCTGTGGTTTTCTGGGGTTTCCAGCAAAGCAGCACCTTGTAGGGACAACAGGTGGGTTCAGTTTATTTTTTTTTAAAAGATTTTTATTGGAAAAGAAAACAAAACCCATTTTCCAGAATAAGTGAGAGCTACCACCCAGCACCAGTGTCAGTGGGTTGAAGGCAGAGGAGCTGCAGCCTCAGCACCAACACACATGGTTAGAAGTGATGGAGGAGAGGGGATGTGGTGGTTCCTGGGGATGGGGTCTTTGTTTTCCCTGGCTGCTGCTGGAAAGTCCTGCCCTGACCAAAGGGATGCTGGGAGAAGCCCCCCAAGCAGAGAGCAGTTCTCACGTGAGTAAGGGGCACATGAGTGACAGGGCTACTTGAACATTCAACAGTAGGTACCAGTACGTGGTGGAGTGGGGAGGCTCCCAGGATTGCCAAAGGATGCACCAACGCATCATAAAACCATTAATTTGTGCCAGAGGGTGGAAAAATGCATGTTCCTATCCCAGCTCTCCAGGCACATCCCAGCAAACACCAACACCAGCCCAGAGGAGGAGAGTGGGGTGCACCAGCAGCAGCAGTGGGGCAGCAGGAAAGGCAGCAGCACCTCCTGTGGGGTGGGTGGGTTTGCTCTCTACAACACTAGTGATTAAAACAAGGCATCTCAGTGAAAGAGAAGGTCATGGAAAGGAAGAAGGAGAGGAGGTGGAGGAAGACTGGAGTGTGGGCCGGCTGCATCTGGGCTTCCAGCCCTGCAGGCACCGTGTTGAAGGGCCGATGAGGATGCTGGCTTCCTGCTCTAGTCCTTCCCCTTGCCCTTCGCTGCTGCATCCAAGAAGCACAGGAGAGAAGAGTTAGTGCATCCCCCGCAGCACCCTGATCCCCCAGGTGCTGCCGTGGCAGAAACATAGTCAGCACAGCTGGCTTGGCGCTGCACAGGGGCCACATCCCTGCAGGCAGCTTCCCCCACCATGCAAAGCCATGTTTTGCACCAGCCCCACTGAGGAGAGGGGGAAATCCCTGTCCCACCAAAGCTGACAGTGACTTGCGGGGTGGAGCAGGGTTCTCCCTGATGGCACCTGCATCCCACCTAGCCAGAGCTGGTCTTTGGGATTGTCACATGTGCTGACAGAGAGGTAAGAGCATCCTATCCCATCCCCCACACTAACAGCAAAGCCCAGCTCCAAGCGGTCAAGATACTCCCAGAGTAACCCAGCCCAGGGTCCCAGCAGGACTCTTCTGGGGACAGGAGTGGCGGGGACTGACCTTTGGACTTTGACTTAATCTTGGAAGAGCAGGGCTTGGTCACATAGACAATCTCCTCGCACTGGGCATTGTACAGGGCTTTCTTCAGGACACCGGAGCGAGTTTTCACACCCGTCTGAGGGCTACAGCCCCCCCAGCTCTCAAATTTGTACTTGCAGTCAGCTGGAAGAGAGCAGATAGGTGTCAGAGCCAAGCAAGACCTGGCACAGCAACCAACCCCAGCCACCCAGCCCAGGGTGGTCTCCAGCCACCCCGCTGCCATGCACCCACCTCCGAACTTCTTCTTCCAGTTGCAGGGGATCTTGCACTTGAGCTTCTTACTCTCCTCTTTGCAAGTCCCCTCGCGGTAGCCAACGCCGCAATCCTTGCTGTTGGGGACACAGGGCCCCCAGCGCCAGTCCTCACACTCGGAGCCGTCCTTCTTTACCTTCTCTGTAAGGGAAGGGGGAGTGGGTGCTGGCTGCAGGGACAAAGGGACACACCCTGGGCTGTCCACCGGCCCTGCTCTCACCTTTCTTGTTCTTGCCAGCCTCAGTGGTGGCAGCCAGCAGGATCAGCGCCAGGAGGAGGAGGAGGCTCTGGACCTGCATCCTGCCTGGGGAGGAAGGAGAAGGTGAGGCAGGTGAGGGGTTAGGATGCAATGCAGCAGCAAGGAGGGGGCACAGTGGGCTGGAGGCAGCTTGCCTGGGAGTTAGACAACAGCTGCCTCCATTGCACATGTGCATCTGCGTGTGTATATGTGTGTGTGTACATGCCCTGCTCACTGCCACCCATGAGACCATGTGCATTAATTGCAACAGGGAGGTTAACTGTGCATTTCAGCAACTGTCTCCAGCCACTGAGCTGCTGGGCTGGGAGCTTGGTCACATCCCTGCAGCCCCCTCATGACCCTGCGTGTGGCCAAACTGCTCTCTGAAGGGGTCTCCGCATCCCACACAGCAGCTGGGTGAGGCCCTTTGGTTCGGTGCACCCAGCACCAGGCTGCACCAGGACTTGTGCTGCTCCTGTTCCTACCCAAAAGCAAAGCAGCCCCCACCTGCATGCTGGCAGTGGGAGTCCTGCTCTCAGGCACCAGTCCCCAACCCATACCTCCCTGTACTTCTCTGTGGCCAAGGCAGTGCAGCTGCCATGGTACCTTTCTCTGCCTCCAGAGGAATCCAGGAGGGGAAAGAAAAAAGCCCAGCAAAACCAGCCCCCCCTGCCATGAGGGGTCCAAGAGCTACACCAGCAGATTAAACACCAAAAACAAAGTCCTCACTGCTCATTGGAGAGGTGGAGCGGGATCGCTGCGCCCACTGCTGGCACTGCAGCCGCCAGCGCAGCACAGCACAGCACAGCACAGCACGCAGGAGGGGAATGTGTGTGCACAAGTGTGTGCATGCATGTGCATGCATCTGGAAGCAGGTTTGGGATGAGGGTACACGCACGCAAGGGTGATGGCTTTTGCCCACTGCACCACAGTGGTCTTGGGATAGGAGACGGCTCCCCTCTGGCTACCACCATGAGCCTCC
>NW_010173450.1:0-2074 GCF_000695765.1 Mesitornis unicolor | reverse complement strand
CAGGAATGCAGAGGTGCAGAGTCACTGTCTCAAGTCTCGTAGCCCTTTCCCCACGCCCCCAAAGCCTTTTAGGATGACGCTCCTATCTTCTTGAGAGCAGCCAGCCAGCAAATACATTGCACTTGTCCTGGCTCCATGACAGGCTTGGCGGGACTGAGGTGGAGAGGTCAGGACACACCGCACGTCCCGGGGGAAGGCAGTGCAGGGAAGAGCCCAGGGTCAGCATTTGCTCCCTGCCCCCAGGCTCCCCGGGCAGCGTGCTGGAAAGAGCAGCTCCCCGCATTATTCAGGCTCCAATGCGCTCACCTTTCATGCGTCCGCCGCCGCGAAGCTGCTGGCTTCGCTCTGCATTGAACTGTCAGAGGGAATTACACAGCCTGGCTGGCTGAAGACGCAGCTGAGGGGGTGAAAGCTGCCTTCCCCCTCGCCCAGCCCAGCTGGGAGCCATCCTGCTGAGCACGGCATGGCTCAGCCCTGTTCCCACCCAGCTGCCTTCACAGTGGGCAAGAGCTCAGCCTGCATGGGCTCAGTTATGGAGGACAAAGCTGGGGCTCAGTTGCTGGCACTCCTGCTCTGCTTTCTGCAGTAGCTCGGATAGGGCAGCACCTCTGACACTCGCACTCTTAACAGCATTCCCCTCATTTCAGGTGCTCTCTAAACTCCTTTCACCCTTTTCCATGGAGTATCTCCCTCTGCTCCTGCACCGCCTCCCAGCCCAGCGCTTTCCATCTCAAGTCTTGCAGACGTGGCCTCTAAGCATCCAGGGCAGACAGTCCTCGCTGCCATGCTCACTCCTGCCTCCCCTCCAGGCATGGACATCCTCTGCTTCCACAGCACCACATGGGTACTGTGGGGCCTTGCCTATGTGTAAACAGGGATGTGGGAGGGGGGGCTCCAAGGGGCAACCCAGCTACAGCCTCAGGGACTCCTGGATCTGCTCCCAGGCTCTGCCTGGCATATCACACGCCCCAGGCAAAGTTCTGCACGGATCCTCAGCCATGGCTCATCCTAAAGCATTCATAGGAGAAAGGGAGCGCAGTTTCCCAAACAGTCTGATCCCTTCTTTGCAGGTCAAACAAGAGCTGTTCCTGGTTGGGCTGCCAGCACCTTCAGGCATGTTCACACAGCCCAGCTCCTTCCACATCCCTGTAGGGCCCTGGCTCCTATTCTGCTCAGATCCCAGCCAGTTCTCACACTGCATTGGTCTCTCCCAGGAACGGGCTGCCTGAGCGGAGCAGCCTGAAGCCTCGCCACACCATGGCAGTCCCTGTTTCCCCTTCCCCTCCCTCTAACTTCCCTGGGTTTCAATAATCTCGGATCAGTGCTATGAAGAAAAACAGCAGGTGATGCTGAAGCAGAGCCCAAATACGCACCACTGCAATAGGAGAGTCTGGATCCCTCTCTGGACACTGCTCAGGTCCAGGCAATGCCACAGGCAAGTGCTTCTCCTAGCAAGGGCCATGCCACCCTTCCCAGCTCCTGCCCTCTCACTGCTGCCCCGACGCTCTCCTGCTCATCTCTCTCTCACAGCCCCTCTTCCAGCAGCGAGACCTCTCAGCTCGGCTCAAATTGCAGCTGTCTCTGGCAAAGGTGGGCGCAGGAGTGCTGCCCTCTCTCCACAGGCTGAGCCGCTCTCCAGTCTCTGGGCAGGGAGCCCAGCGTTTGAGGAGCCCGTGGCTTGGGGTGCCCAGCACCCTGCCAGCAGGAACCTCCCCGCTGCCAGGAGAAGGGAAACTGAGCTTTTCCCAGTGAGCCAAGGCATTAGCGTGACCAGGAGGCTCTGCTGGAGGGACTGAAAGGGAGCAGAGGGCCTCATCCCTACCTACTCTCAAAGCAATGAGTTGGTGCTACATGGCTAAAGGTCTTGCTCTATTCTGGCTACGCATTTTGGGGCAGAGAACAGGCTTCCACGCTCCTACCCTCTGGTCCTTCCCCACGGCAGATGCCCTGACCCCAGCACAGCCCCTTCCCCTCTGGCCAGTCTCCCCCTCTGCTCCCCCGGAGAGGCTGGTGGTGGCCAAGCCCCACTCCGGGGCAGTTCCCCGGGCTCCGGCCGGGGCAGCGCCTGCCACCT
>NW_010173449.1:2487-3435 GCF_000695765.1 Mesitornis unicolor | reverse complement strand
ATAAAAATAAAAATAAAAATAAAAATATAGATGAAACACAGCCCTTAAAGGTCTATGTCCTGGCCTGAAACAGAACTCTGGCACGCACCCAGGTAGCCCCCTAATCCTTCTGCAGGTTGAAAGCAAAGACTTTTTGAGAAATTAAGAAAGAGCTTCCTATCTGAACTGCCAAAAAAATGCATTGCTGAAACCAAACAAATTTATCAGCGCAAACAAGTTTTAATTAAAAGTCATTAACTACATCCCTCAGTGGCTCTTTCACCCCTTTCATAATAAAACCAGCACAACCCTCCTGCCCTGCAATACCCCAAGCCCTTCCCAGCCAAACAGCACTTTTTGTCAGACAAAAGCAGCTCCTTTTTTTGCTGGTTCTTAATTTCTTTATCCTTGATTTAGCGCTGGGAAAAGCTCCCTCGATGCCCAAGACCCCTCAGTACAGGATCAGTGAGTTACCCAGTTCCTACTCGTGGCCTTTCAAAGGTACCAGCACTTTGTTCTGCATAATGACAAGGTTTCTGCAGGACTTCCAGAGCAGTAGAAAAAGTCCAGGGTATTTTTTATATAACAATGCTGCTATCTGCTGGCTGTGCTGGGATAAAGCACTTCGTGCTTTGCTCTGGAGGGCAGCTGGTACTTGGTCTGTGTTTTTATATATCTATGTATGTATATTATATATATCAACTTATACATATTTTAATATATAACATATATATAATGATATATCTATAGGCGTTAATATGTATTATATATAACATATTATATCTATTATATACATTAACATATAAGTTAATACAAATATCAGGAAATTATGAAAGCAGTACACTGGGCTTTGAAACTCATATTCTAGAAACAGAGAATATCTAAAATGAAATTTCTAAGACAAATGTCCCATCAATCCATTTCCCATCTGCTTGTTCGATGCCTGATCCTGTATTATTCTGCTATATT
>NW_010173449.1:762-2472 GCF_000695765.1 Mesitornis unicolor | reverse complement strand
TTTTCAGTCCAAGCTCCTTGGTAACGGCCAGTGCCACCCCTCAGGGGGCCCACAGAGAAGCAGCACTGCTGGAGCCAGGGTGCATCCCTACACTGGAGCCTGGGATGGGGCAGTGCCCTCAGATACTCCTTGAATCCCCACCAAATTCCCATGTTGGACTGGGTTTCAGTCAGCCAAAAGTTCAGTCATGGTCAGATGGCCATTCCCCAGTGTTGGTAAAGGGTGATGTGTGTATACATATATGGGGGGGTGCGTGTGTGTGTGTGTGTGTGTGTGTGTGTGTGTGTGTGTGTATACACCCATGTCAGCAGTGATGCTTTCAAGGTGAACGGAATAGCATCTGAGTAGTTTTTTTCTTCCATCCCTCTGAAAAAAAGGGTATTTACAACTATTTGTATTACAGGCACTTCACAGGTGTTTTAATTCTAAGTCTTTAAACTTAGCCTTCAGATCCATTTAATTTGCTGGTGTTTTGATTTGTCGTAGCAGACGTAAATGAGATTATCTGTCCCCTGAGAAACACTGTCAAAGGCAAATGCTGAAGAATAGGGCTCTAAAAACATTTTAATGTGTTTGTGTTGCAAACACTGAGATGGAGCCAGAGACAAAGGCAGATCAGTGCGAGCCAGGATTCGGGTCTCAAACACGAGAAGGAGACGGACTTCTGGGTCCACTCGGATGCATAGGGCTGGCTCATCTCCTCTTTCCACTTCCTCAGGACCCACAAGGGCAGGAGGAAACCCCTCCACAGTGTGCAAAGAAAGTGCACTAAGTGCTGTGAGGCTTCAAATTTTTCTTTTTTTAACTTTAAAAAAAACCTCATGAGACCAAAATGGGTAAATATGGGTAATAATGGGTAAATGGGATGATATTTCTGGAGCTGGTTTGGAGGGGACAGCTGTGGAGTCTGGTGTGGGAATTGCACTGGGTTAAGATTTTCCTACTGAAAATTGTCCTTGTTTTTCTTCTGGAGGACAAAACTCAACAAATTTGACCAGTTTTTCTGCTGGTTTTCTAATAGAAAGTTATTTTACTGGGGGAAAAGGAGACTTGCTCCAGTTTCTCACTCTAACTGCAGAATAAAGAAGGTCTGAATACAGTCATGTCTCTTTATGTCTTGCATAAGACACAGAAGATGTCCCAAGGGCCACTCTTGCGTAAGACAGAGTTGATGTCCCCAGGACCTCTGCCTAGGAAATTCATTTTCAAATTACGTATTTTTCTTATTCCTATAAATTAAACACTACATTACTCGACCGACCCTTGGTTATTTATTTGCTATTTCTGTCTCTTGTGAATTTTTTTTTGGTTCATTTTTTTTAATCTTCATGTTTGCATCTTCCTTCTTTTCTTATCTTCTGCCTGCCCCAGAGGCTTATTGCTGCTTTGGCAACATGCTAACGTGTTTAGGAACGATAAGACGTCTAATTAATAGTTTAATTAGCAGTACAAGGTCTTAATAGCTTATTAAAGGAAATACATTCAGAAAATTCTTTGCCTTTTCTTGCGTCGGTGCAATATAATTTACCAGCAAATGATAAAACAGCTCTGAATGGTGCTGAGAATTTTAGTGAGGAAAGTGCTGCTGGATTCGTGATTTCACGGGGGATTTTGCACCACTAATACTATTATTGTGGTGGTGTTGCTTAAACACAACTGCACGGATGAACAAAAGCACTTACGAGGGCGCAGTGTGGCTGTGTTGTGGCA
>NW_010173449.1:0-731 GCF_000695765.1 Mesitornis unicolor | reverse complement strand
CGAGGGACGCAAAAAAGTGGATGTTGGGACCCCCCCCCCCCCTGCCTCTGCGTCCAAACAAGTCCCGGGGAAAGCAAACTTGCTCTTTAAGCGGCTCCGATGGAAATGTCAGGTCGTGCTCCGAGCTGGGGCAGCTCAGCCGCTCGCGGGCTACGATCCTTTCCGTTCCTTTCTCATTAATACTCATTAAAACTGATTATTTTGCTGTGCAGGCATCCTTGGTTTATAAGCGGTAGCAGAGCGAGGACCACCTACGAACCCTCCGGGTCCCTTTTGCTTTTTCCAGTGAAAAACCCGGCGTTAAATCCTGCGTCGCAGGCAGCGAGCGGAGGGAAATCAAAGCTGCGCCGCAGCTCGGATCCCCCAGGCCGCCGTGTTTTTCCTCTGACCCACACAAAGATTTCTTTCTAAATTTATCGCAGCCTCCATCGGCAGTCCCACTTAGTGGAGATTACGGGGCTGGGCAGGCAGGACCCATTCAAACGAGGGCAGGGGAGCCGGGAAACGCGCGGGGCTGACGCAGTCAGCGAGGCGAGGGCAGGAGCAGCCCCGGCCCAGCTCCCACCGCCCGCGCTGCTCCAGATTATCCATCACGGCAGCGCCTTGCTCCCGGCTGTGTCCGGGGAGCTTTACCGGTCTCTAGAGGCCCCGGTGCTGGCGCTGCTGGGGAATTTCCACTGGGGAAGGAGCTGCTAAACGACCCCTCACGCATCCCGCAGGTCCTCGGCTCC
>NW_010173448.1:0-1990 GCF_000695765.1 Mesitornis unicolor | reverse complement strand
TAATGGACAGGGGTCTGGCAAGCTCATTTGCATATCTTGCCATCATATGAGTTACTCATATGTGGATTTAGAGCCTTCATTTCTTTGATCTTGACCTGTCCTTACTGCATGCAAAATGTCTTGTGATGCTTTCAGAAGCTAATGAATCTAGGCTCCTAGCTACTTGACATCAAGGAATACATTTATAAGCTGTATGTTTTTTATGCTTACCTAGTCTGCATTATTTTTGATCATAGTCTCTTTCACTCTTATCACTCACATCATATGGAAGCGAGAAATGTTGTAGATCTTCATCTTTCACCCTGAACACTGGGGACTGCCTCCAACAGTTTTACTGATAGAAGCCTGTGCATATATTTTAAGTTTTAGTGGAAAATACATAAAGCTTCATATATTTCAGCGTTAGCACATGAACCAAGGAATTACAATGGCAGTCCAGAAAAGTAATGCAGCCTCATCATAACTATGCATGTTCCAAGCACGGCCCACCACAAATCTTAGACTGTTGCCACTCAGTCTAAAGTTTTTGTAGCTCAGTGCCTTTACTTTAGGTTATGAAGTAGTGTGTGAGAAATGGAAAACTGAGGAAGTGGTTGTTTTCTCCCTTGTGAGGCAGTCTGCTTCACTGTTACTGCTAGGAATAATTCTGCCTGGGTTTCTTACACTTGTTTTTGTTTGGAGAAGGTTTCCCTTTATAATTAACTTGTCATCTTCACTTTTCCCATAGCTGATTACTTTTATAGCTCAAAATGTTGAAGCAAGGGTCTGTAAAACACGTGCATGTGTGACTTAAAATAACTTTTGAAAATGTCTGTCCTTACTCTGGGAAGATCTGATTGTTGAGTAAATCCTTTTTCTGTCTTTCATTCCAGCTGCTTCCTAAGATACACTTGGTCCAGGTAGTAGAGACCTTATGAGAGGACAACCAACCTTTTGTTAAAGCAACAGCTGTGAACATACCATTACAGAATCATAGAATCATAGAATGGTTTGGGTTGGAAGGGACCTTAAGTATCATCAAGTCCAACCCCCCTGCCATGGGCAGGGACACCTCCCACCACACCAGGTTGCCCAAAGCCCTGTCCAACCTGGCCTTGAACACTTCCAGGGAGGGGGTATCCAAAGATTCCCTGGGCAACCTATGCCATTGTCTCACCACCCTCATAGTAAAGAATTTCTTCCAAGTATCTAGTCTAAATCTACCCTCTTCCAGTTTAAAACCATTCCTCCTCATTCTATTGCTACCTGCCCTTGAAAAAAGTCCCTCCACAGCTTTTCTGTAGGGACCTCTTTAGGAACTTGTTGGGTGTGTCATGTTTTCCAATGCCATAACATACATTGCAAAAACTTGGTTCTTCTTCAACTTTTAAGTGGGGATTGACATCTAGTATCTTATTGGTATCTCTCTTATGCTTGTTGTAGTTATAATATGCCTTTGGTGGCATTGCTTAAGCAAGAAAATACTATTAAAATATTGAAAGTGGTCCTAGAAGTATTAAGGAGCTGGAGTGTACGTTCTGCCTGGGACATCCCAGTACCATCAGCATTGTGCAGGAGCCGACGTACCCAACGTTTATAAATTCGGGTAAACTTGGTAGAGTTAATGGAAGAATTTGCTGAACCTAAGATGAGGTAGATGTCCAGCGAGGTAGTAGGTAGTGTGCAGCATGGCCTACTCTGTTGAATTAAAAGCGGCAACACACACTGTTTGCATGGCACCACTGAAGGACTGAGACTAAAATAGCAAGACCTGGCAAGCTCACAGTGCCGGCTGTTTCTTTGCAATACTTCTGGCATGGATGCGCTGAATTACACATTTTGGGGGACGGGGGGGCGCAGTTTTAGAATGGCTGCTGTGTTTGTTTCTCGTTGAGCCCGCAACGCTGCAGGCTTTTAAGTCTTTGTGAAGCAACGGGAATGCAGGTGCGTGTTTCGGACAGGGGACCAGTGCGACCAATGGCGGAGGGGGCGGCGCCCCAAGGAGGCGAAC
>NW_010173447.1:0-22537 GCF_000695765.1 Mesitornis unicolor | reverse complement strand
GGTACCGCCCGGGGAAGGCACGGGAGAGCTGCGCAGCCTTCCCTGGCCCTGACGTCTCATTTTTCCCTGCCGCAGCCCCGGGGAGGTGAGGGCGGTGCTGAGCCAGGCCAGGGCGCAGGGGCTGGAGGTGGTGCCGCTGGTGCAGACCTTCGGGCACATGGAGGTGAGCAGTGAGCGGGCGGGGTCGCACCTTCGATGCCTGCGAGCACTGAGGCGGGCAAGCAGGGGTGGTTTTGCTGGGAAATCTCTGTCGTCATTCCCAACACACCGGTTATCCAGCTCACATCAGCTCCACGCTCCGGGCACTGGGGTGATGTTGCACTGACCGCCCCAGTGCCCTCGCCCTGTGAGGTCCTTTGTGGTCAGAGGCTCCCGTGGCACCACGGCACAGCAGCTGTGCTCCTTTTGGTTGTACCACCCTTGTACAGCCCCAGCGAGAGGCCCCACGCAGTCCCCTGTGGTCATGCATAGCCAAAGCCCAGGTTTTGGCAGACTGACTGTCAGCAGAGCCCTGGTGACACAAGAGGACTCTGCTGGCCCCTTCAGTTTGCACTTGTTCCCCGAGCTGTCCTTTGTCTTGCAGTTTGTGCTGAAGCACAAAGAGTTTGCCCATCTCCGGGAGGTGAAGGAGTTTCCCAACGCCCTCAACCCACACAGGGAGGAGTCACAGGCACTGGTCAAGGCCATGATTGACCAGGTCATGTCACTGCATGAAGACTTAAAATGGTTTCACATCGGATGTGATGAGGTGGGACTTAATCTTGAGTCAGGATTTATTGTTTTTAGAAATTATGGTAAAGGCTGAGGCTTCTACGTTCTGGACCCATTTGGATGACAGAAAATACCAAATCAAGCTGGTGTAGAAACGTCTTTTCGACAGTAAATCATTCCAGTACCACTGGATGTCATTTCTGTTGATCTGAGTGTAATAGCCAAAGTATTGAAAGCAATTTCTTAAGGCTAATTCAGCATTTGGTTCTACGTCAAATGAGTATTCAAAGGGAGGTGTCTATTGCAGGTATTGTTAAGACTCTTGTGACCTTTCATGTAAGATGTTGGCTCATTGTTCTGGCCAACTTACTCAAAGTAAGCCCGTTTGCAATGGAAATGTTTTTTGGTTGTTTTTTTCTCTCGGTAGTTTGTCTCTTTGAGGAGGACAATCTTGAGTTTTCCCCTTTCTTGGGATTTCTTAAAACCATCCCTATGGCACACAGATCCCTGAAATTCATTGTGATCACCTCAGCTGCACTAATATTAGTTTAGCATTTTGAATCCTGTTGAGTGGGAATTAATGGCAAGGTTAGATGGGGATCTGCAAGCTTTTATAATGCAAAATACTATTTATGTAGAATAAATGTGCGTTAGATAAAACCTGCTCTAAACCAGCAAAGAGTTTAAATGCATATCCAGCTTAAGAGGCCCAAATTCACGCTCTGCATAGGACCAAGTGTGCCAGGCTCACTCTTGGACATGCCCCTGGTCACTTCTGGATGCACCTACACACTCTCTACTTCCCCAGGAACCTCATTTTATATAATTTAGGACCTTAGGGTTTGCTAGGTCTGGTGACAGCTACTTCCAAAGACAAACCTTCCAAAGACAAATACAGCACGCCTTAATTATTCATTAGATATTTTAGTTACGGCAGGAAAACTCCCTTATGTGATGCATTTAGTCAGGGCCACAGTCTCCTGCAGACTGAAAGAAATGCTTGCGACATTGAGAGATGCTTTTAAATATGTCCACTCTGTGTCATATCTTTGCAATAGGTTTTGAATATCTTACGATCTCATGGTACTGAGTCAAACTCATTCCCTATATTCCTGTACAAGAAGTCAGGATTATTTGCTTGATGTTTCAGGTCTACTACCTCGGTGAAGGAGAGGAGTCAAAGCAGTGGCTGCAGCAACAAGACAACACTCTAGAGAAGCTGTGCTTATCCCACATAAAAGCAGTTGCAAGTTGTGTGGCCTCGTCTTACCCCAGTGTAACGCCCATCATGTGGGATGATATGCTCAGAGGGATAAGTGAAGAGACATTGGCAGGTGCGTGACCAATGACGGGCTGAGTCATATTTTGTAGTATACAAAAAAGTTTACACCACCAGTTAAAACAGATGTATTGGCAGATGAAAATGATGAAATAGAGGAAATCTGAGAGTAGTTGAAAGCTGATCCATTAAACTAGAGTAGACAGTTAGTCCTTAGGCTATGTCGCAGACTTTATGGCTGTGGGCGAGTTGAAGCACATACACTTTCATTTTCCATCTGGCAATACACAGTGACAAACAAAACGGTCATCATGCAGTGGTTGCTATCAATTCTACTTTCTTTACACATTAAACCAAATCCTCTTAGCATGTGTGGTCTCAGCCTAAATTTCTGTGCCTTTCACCACCTTTTAATGTCAGTTGTTGCTCTTCTTGTATCTGGTTCCAGTGGTGCAGCCTCACACAGAAGTTGCAACCCTGTAAGCATCTTTGACAGTACCTGTGATCCCAGTGCACATCTTGAGGAACTCTGATACTGAATTGTGGGATAGCTTCAACACCTTGACATCACAAGTCTTGCTTGTTGAAAAATACTAAACTACTGCATAGAGTTCCAGCATTTTCAGAGGCGTCTTACGTGTCTGCTCTAAGCAGATTTAGACAATACCATGAAGAGCTGTGCAACTCCTCCAGTAGCGATTGAGCTACTCATGGCTCTAATAGTGGGAAATAATTGGGGGGAAAAAATGCAGATGGGACCCATGCGGTTTTCAGAAGAACCGAACAGCACAGCACCTAGCTAAGTGCACTGTACTGCCACAGGCAATAGCAGGGTAAACAAATTAAAATAGAATGCGGTTAAAATACTGAATTTACTACAGTTACTAGTACAATTTTCTGTGGTTTCTCATGTTTAAAACTAGTTAGGGAGTTGATTATAAGGGGATTTGAAGCTGAACCTATAGTAATTTTTTTTCGTACTTTAAAGGCATCTTGCAAAGGTAAGTTCTGGGCAAACACAGCTCAGACAATCTGTAACTTAAAGGGTGACTGTTTCCTTTGAATCTAGCTGAAATCTTGTGTATACAGTTTGCAGCTCCACCAGTTGAACCCAGCAGGTACACTGATAGATTCAAGGGACTAAAAATGATACGAGTTTGGGACGTATGGGATCTCTGATGAATTGTCACTGCTGATCCATGGTAGTGGTTTCAAAATGTCTAAGGACTTAGTGCCCCCTGGCATATGAACCCGAGTGTTCACAGCCCTGGCCAGGCTGACAATACCTGTGGACACTTCAACCATACATGAAGAATTCTAGTGACAAGCCATAATGAGTTGTAGTCCCATGCTATTGCACCAGTCGTATGTACTTAGTTCTCACTTTTAACTGGCTGTTTTCCATTGCTTAGAAAAACTTTTTTCTTTTCAGAGTCTGGTGTCCCACAGCTTGTGCAGCCAATGATCTGGGACTACACAGCAGACCTCGATGTGGAGGGGAAAGGTTTGTACTTCTCTGCTGAGCTGCTTAGAAGCAGCTGTTATCTCTTAAGAAAAATAGCCAAAACAAAATAATATGATTAAAACTTACCTTAGTTGGACACCAAAATATTCTATTTTTGTTAAATTATTTTTTGTTGCTTTAATAGGAGAAACAGCCCTTGTTTGATCTCACATAATACTTGCTAGTATTTATTTTTGTTTTCTATTTGTGCTTCTGCTATGAAGTACTTGCATTGCCTGCTGCTTAATTCTTTTCAACAGGGCTATGGAATCACTGATGGGAGATTGAGAAGCTTTTCACAAGCACTGTTACATGAACTCTGCTTGCATTAAAACCAGCTGGAGCAGATAGCTCTGTATTACACAGCTCTACAAAAGACGCTTCAAGGCTTCACACATGTATAGAATTCAAAGGAAAAACTACCAAAGGCTCCAACTGGGCATCTGACATACATGCATATATTTGTTGAAAGAAGAATCAGTTGTCAGATGTTGTGTGTGCTAGTTACATACACACAGTTCTTAGCATTGAAACAGTTTAGCAATTCAACGGAATGGAAGGGCACATGGAAATAGGAAGGCAGTAACTGAAACAGGTTTCTCAGAGCATGTCAAATCTTCCATCCTTACTGATCTTCAAAACTTGACGGGGTAAAGCTCAGCAACCTGTTGTAACTGGGCCTGGGTTCCTCTTAACAAAAGGATTACAGTCAAGGCTGAAAGTGGAGAAGACTTTGTCCTTTTTCCTGTCTTATTTCAGTGCATCTTATAGAGAAGTATCGCAGATGTGGCTTCTCCAAGGTGTGGTTTGCTAGTGCTTTTAAAGGAGCTACAGGAGTGAATCAGTCTTTGACGCTTATTGGACATCACTTACAAAACCATCTTCAATGGCTGAAAGTGGCAAGGAATAGCCCTGCTGATGTCCTTGAAGGTATCGCACTGACGGGCTGGCAAAGGTAAGGAGCATCCTTTTAAATGGTTCCAAGGATCACATGGAAGCAAATTTCCACCTTTAAACTCCCTAAGAGGTAGAAGGAGGCTGGGGATTTAGAAGGGAACTTTGCAACCCTGCAGTCCTTCCTGTTAACTACTGCTGGGCCTCACCCACCGGCTACAAATGCTGGATTTCAGAGTTCCAGTCAACTGCTACAGCATTAATCGGCAGGAGTGATTGTTTTGGCAGACACCAACAGCAGCAGGTGGGATTTGAAGGCTTGAATGTACTTTGTGCCACCTTGAACTGCTTATAAGCTTCACATAGACACAATGCATGGCGTATATCTGAATGTCCAATGGGAATTCAATAGAATTAAGTTCTATAAGAGAGAAGAGTCTGTTAATGTAATGAAGGAATAAAAGTTTATGCAACAGTCGAGAGTTCTAAGGGAACAGGAGAGTTGAATTCCAATTTCTGACCCTAATTTGTTTTGAGAAAGGAACTTGGTTTGTATCTGTTCTCATTACTAAAACAGGAATACTTAGCGTTTTGGAGATAGAAGGTCCATTCTCTGAGACAGAAACCAATGTTTCTAAAGCTCTTTGATTTGTAGTGATTGAAACATTAACACTTCTCACTGTTTTAGTATGTTCTGACATAAAATGTCTGATTAATGAATATTTTCTTATTTAGGTATGATCACTTCTCTGTTTTGTGTGAGCTTCTCCCTGTGGCAATTCCCTCATTGGCCATATGTCTGCAGACACTAAAGAATGGTACAATGACAACTTTATTCTCTCTCAGCTAATGCCTAGCACACGAGTGAAGTGACCTTGCCCTAAGGTTGGCACAGGCTTATTATATTTTGAGGTGGTTTGACTATCTGACTGTGGTCTGAATTATGACCAATAAATTACACGTCTTGCATGTTTGCGATACAGGAGCAGAGAAGCCTCTTGGCCTAAGTATTTGAAAATAGACATAGTATACTAATCATTTATTATGTTCTAACCCGCAAACGGTCACAAGTATCTTGAAAAAAGAAATTCAAGAAGCTGAATTGCTTTTGGAACATTACTGATATATAAACGATACTAATTTCATTTATATTTAGATCTTGTTTACATGTAAAAGTTGTTTTACCTGATTAGTTTTCTTAAAATTTATCTAGATAGTATACTATCTGGTAAAATACTTTCTGTAGTTTCTGGTTTCTTTACAGGCAGTTGCAATATTCTTTTTGTTATTCTGCATTTATTATTTTAAAAATAAAAACTCTGCAACCTACTTATTCTTAATTAAAGCACTAAAAATGTTCAGTGCCCTGATTGGAAACCTCATCACTAGGAAGTGCTTTACCTACCACAAGACAATTGTGTTAAAGTCAGTGTACTCCTCCCACTCCCAATTTTTTTTCTTTGTTCTATTTCCATTTTACGTTTTAAAAAATCTTCACCCAAGGAGAACTACAAAGCCAATTCCAAGTACTCCAGAAAACCCCCCTTTATAAGCGTTTTGATTATTAGGTTCCTTTTACTTATTTCCACTGTCTTCTGCCAGGTGGCTATTCTGAAAAGATTAAAGAAAATGTGGAAAAGCTCCTGGGAATGTCCAACTTGGAAACAGAAACTTTCATGAGGTACAGTTCCAGCTGTAGGATTCAGATGTTTCTCATTGCGTGGTAAGTTCAGAAACTAATGGATCCTCTTTGGACAGCACAAGCCTGGGGACCTTTCCTGGGAGCAATATCCTTACACTTGTGACACAAGTGAGTTTCTACCTCAAGTCATCAGTGGATGACCTTCTTGAAAGGAACAGGTAATAAGGTTTATGTTGATTCTCTGGCTGTCTGCAGGAGTATGGGGGCTGTATAATCTCAGAACAGGGCATAACTCCAGCATAGTGATTTAAACGTCAAACTCTGCATTTCAGGCATCACATCCCTGTATATCGACACCTCAGCAGAACGTAATACTTCAGTGCAAATGTTAAGTATTTCAGCAGAGTTCCTAAACACTGTGAAGCCTAATTTCAAGAATCAAGTTCTTTCCTGAATTAAATCTTACTGTTATTTAAAGTAAAAAATATTTTTAATAGTATGGTTGCCAAAAAAAGGAGCTTGAAATGAAACTTAAATTGCAACAGATGATCAGTTATTCCCATCTGCCAGAAACAGTCTTTTACAAGCTAGTTCCAAGGATATGTAGACTTAAATTTACATACTCCTTAAGAATTGTCTCTCTTTGTGCAGGAGAAGTTCACCTAAAGCCCTGTCACCTCCCTGTCAGCCTACAAACACATACATCACTGCCGTTTCAAAAACTGCTCATACTAACGTTCATTTTCAGATATGTCACAGGCTGGTTCAGCCCCTACCACAGAAAAAGGAAGATTATTCATCCTATAATAATGCATCACTTTCAGCCAGATGCAGTAAGGTAACACCACTTACTTTGCATTAAAGTTTGTTATATTTTGGGCACTCAAGTACCTATAGTTTTGAGTCCTTGCCTTTCTATAATTATTTCAGAAGCATCAATGGAAATCAAACAAAATGGAACATCCATTATACAATTTTAAACAGGAAAACTTGTTTGTCTGCCTTTTGGTGAATGAGTTCTGTGAATACAAGTACAAACTTGTTCTCCAAAACACTCTCCCTTGTCTACGCAGTTACTCCCATATAAAGATGCTGCACCTTACAGCAGTCATTAGCCTTGGTGTAGGAGCTCACCGTGGGCCAGGCTTGGAATAAAACCAGGCCCCTTTCTTGTGCTCCCTGTCACAGTGTGTTCTTTTCAGAACTTGACCTAAAGGTGATGCTGATTCATGCTAGATGGCTAATTTATACTTTTTTTGCTGTGATAAGGTGAATATCCAACTGCATCTACTCTTCCTGACAAAAAAAACAGAAGTGAATTCCCAATAAGTCTCATAGTGGGTTTCAGTTACATTTAAAATGTGTATAGTGTTTTTTGAGCTCACATTTCAGTACTTTAAAAGTCACTGCATAAGAAAAGTGCCAAGATTAATGGTACTTAAACACAATCAGCATCAACCTTTTGCCATCTGCATAAAATCAAGTCCTTTGAGCTCTTGTAATAGATGCTGCTTTTCCTGTAAAGTAATTTCAAGGACTCTACTCCCTTTAAAAGGCCCAGTAAGGCAGCTCTCCCTTGAGGCAGAGCTGAGCTGCAAAGGTGATTGTTTCTTCCTTCCGATTTCTGCTCAGTCTTCTCTCCATGTGGAACGCTGTGGTGCAAGACCTCCAAGCAGCCATGGAGCAAGTTTTCCACAAGTGTTCTGTGGAGGAATGGATGGAGGAGAATGTCCATCCCAGCCTACAGAAGCTGCAGCAAGTGGTGGATGATTTAGATAAAGCAATAAATGCACAAAGTTAGGGGCATTTCAATCAGGCTGTCTTATTTCATGGGGAAACATGGCTGGTAGAAATCTGCAACTAGTCATAGAGCTAGAGTTTGTCACCTTGAGGGCTGAAGCAACAACTGTGAATAAACAAAAGTGACCTGAAGGCATAAAGAAATGTATTAGTGTGATAGGCTTCAACTCTATTTTAATTTTGAGCCTTAAATCACCTGCCCTGTAAGTCAGACTTGCTCCCCTGGAGTAGCAGAATGCAGGAATGAGTTGGAACTCAGCTATATTACAATGCAGGAGAAGAAGGAAAAAAAGCTACACACCACAGCAAAACCAGTTTCTTCCAAATTCATTATTTGTAGTAATAGACTTTCTTACATTAAAATGACCTGGAAATGTTCCACAAGTCCTACTCTAGTCAGTAACCAACATGTCCTCCCTTCACAATTTCCATAGGAAGAGATTTAGGATACTCTAAACACACTTTAGGTCCTCATGTTCTGTACAGTGACTCCTTCCTCTTGCAGCTATGCTCAGAGATGTGTCCTAGTGTTCCATCGTGACAAGTCCTTCCACAGCACGTAGCAGTTTACTTGTTCAGTTTTGTTTTGGACTTCTCCAGCCTTTAATATACATAAAACTGCCAGTCCTAAATCCAGCTTTGATTAGCCTGAGGTCAGGAAATGAACATCCAGCTTTTTGCATAAGCCTGAGCAAGGATCTGCTGTCTCGATGCTCCTGAGGTTACAGCAGATGCATGAAAGAACACAAACCATCACAGAACAGAGCAAGGGGGGGCCACAGAAAAGGGTCCTGTTACCAGCACCAAAGGTGACAGCTGGACTTTGAGGTAAAACTGCCTTAACATATTGCACCTCTTGACATTTTACCAAAACATCATCTAAGTTAAATGTAGTTTCATACCCACAGAAAAGCACCATCCCAGTCATTTTAAGGCATCACCTTCACAAAGTAAAACCTGACTGAGACTGCAGGTTTATCCAGATTTGAAGCATCACTCAAGTCTACTGAATATGAAGGAAGAAATACAAAGTTTTATTCTTTAGTGTCAAACTTGTAATAACTTATAGCAGTGTCTTTTGTGGACTTAAGTGGTGCATTAAGATAATCACCACAATGACAAATAATTCAAAAATTAGTTAAGTGTACTACCAAGAAAACACCAAATATTCTTTACTAGTTTACTTCATTTATTGCTTTCTTGAAAGTCTTACTTTGAAAGCACAGGTATTGACATTTTCTTGGAACAACATTATAAAGAATACAGCTCTCCATATAGGAAAGTGCAAGAAGTAAAGCAGAGGACAAATTTAACTCATGAGAGCTACAGGAGTTTGGCCCACATGCAAGTTACCTAAAAAGAATCAATTGCTATGTATACTTTAATTACAAAAGTCACATACCTTGGACTAAACAAGATCTTATTTTACTTTAATAAATCTTTTGATACTCAAAATGTTTGTGGAAATTTGCCTTTGTTTTGCATGTGGCATGTTGGTTGCAGAGGGAAAAATGCAGACACATTCACCCCTGAAGAGCTGGATATATCAGCTTATGTGACATTGAAAGCTGGGCTGCTGTAAAAGAGCAAAAGCAGTCAATGAGGAGCTACGTATTTGTGCTTCCTCTACTCTGTCCTCCTCTCATGAACTCCTTCAGTAGGTCTGTGCCAAGTAGTAATTTAGACAGCCATTCATATTTTAACATATTTTAATCAAAAACAGTATGAAAGACTACAATGACACAAAACAAGTTATCAAAGTTCATTTTATTAATGGACTTTTTTAAAAAAAGATAATATACAAAGGCCTTGCTGAAATTCTACTTGCAATTTTAAGGCAGAAAAACAATTTCTAAACGTTCTCCAGAATTATTTTTGCTTCTCAGCAATCTACTACAGTGCCAGAACTAGCATTTTTTACTATGTAAGCCAGCTTAGTTTTTGGTATCTGTGTAACTTCATAAGCACAAGAGTCAGATCCCAGCTATGCAGTAGAAATACTTTTTTTTTTTTTGAGACTTGCACAATTGATCCTAGTTACTGGAATATCTCATGTTGTGAATTATCAGAATATTAGATTACAGCATAGATAAAGCAACTTTCTCCCTTTGTACACCATGCAGTCTAGCTTTTGTTCAGTGTGACAGCTAAGGCCACTGTCCCACCCCACCACACACACGCAAGTAACTTCAGTTGTGCTACACAAGTTTGAGCTGAAGCATCTGCCAAATGGCACCTGTAACAGTTACATTACAGACATAATGTAAAACATTGGCTTTGTGGAGCTGGGGTTAGATCCAACTTGAGATCTCTTACACAGGTTCTCAAATCATTTGCAAGTCAAACTACAGCTGTCAAGTCTCAAGCTACAAGACAGCCCAAGATGCAAGTCTTAAAAAAATGAACCTCCTGGAATTCCCTTCTAGGGGTACCTAATTTCCTAACCAAAACTGTCCCATCATTTATTTTAGTACAAGCCACTTTACATCAGGCACACAGGCTATGTTGACTGGGCCTTTTAATATGCAAGGCCCAAGAGAAATGAAGAAAATAATCCAAAAAAAGCCTTCAGCAAAGTGGTGAAAAGAGGATCAGAGACAGGATTGTGGGAAGAGGGAAGATGGGAACTGTCCTGAGTTAGCACCCGCTGTTCTAAACAGCTCCACCGAGATACATCACCTCACTGAGGAGTCTGCAGACGCTGCCATAACCAAATCCGTGTTAACTGCAATTTGCAAGTTAATTTTCGATGCAGTTACTGCAAAACATGAAAATCTGGATAGGTCTTCCAAGTACAAAAGACAACTAGTTTTGAAGACAGGAAGCTCAAAACTTGGATCAAGAGAAATACACATCAGCCTGCGACACACACTCACGGTACCCAAGTGCCAAGCTGTGACATTCTTGACCTGCCCTGTAGGTCAGTACCACAAGCAGCTCCCAGTTGTACATCAAACCAGCAGTGCCCAACATACAGCCCACAGGCAGAGCCCACAGCACCTGAAGAATTTACTCACTCAGCCTTCACATCAGCTCAGTCTAGAGAACTCAGGTTCCCATTTGAAACTATGAGTTTGTTTGGTGACAGAGCTGCCAAATGCAAAAGGGACATGGTACAAGTGAGGATTACACCAGCTGTTCCAAGTGAAAGGCTGAGGAAGAAAAATACTCCTCCTACACACACAGTGCACGCCAGCAGACATCCCTCTCCTGCCTACCATCAGCAGGATACTGAGGTGTGGGGGGGGGACTACAGAACATCTTTAAAGAGATGATTATTGGACATAGCTCAAAATGCAACTTATTGCACAGAATGTATTTCAAGCTATGGTCATAGCTACACTTTAGATCATTCCCCTTTCTAGGGATTCTGATTTTCCTTACATTGTTTTAGTCTCTGTATAATGATATTGCATAGTCTGTAAGAATATACATTACTAGAACAGACAGCAAGCTAAATGCACACAAGAGCTCAGCAGAAGCAGGGCACACGATGCAGTGTAGGGTTAGATTGATAGACGTACCTTTCTAAATTGATTTTTAATTGGAAAACCACAGTGTGGTTTGCATCTTCCATGGAATGTTAGCTCTCATGGAAACAAAATAAAGCCAAGATAGGGAAGATTAAATGCAGGCAGTTTTGTTCATTTCATCCATGATCAAATCTGTGGGCTCAGAGTATTAAGTGCAATGCACAGCTGTACCACGTACTCCCTCTTAGTAACCTTGCTACAGAGCAGCAGTTCTCCACAAGTTGAGCCCTTTTGCTTACATTATACTATGAAATACTCTAGTTTTTTCAATATTCCTTACTGGAGTCCTTACACTTGACATATTCCCAATTTCATTCTCCTCTCCAAAATGACTGTTACCTAGGGTATACATTAGAGTGGATTTTAATTAAGATGTCTCTGAAGTGTTACATACTACCAACTTTTTTTTTTAAACAGTTTTGACGGTTATCCTTAGCTTTCAGCTGTACTTCAGAATAAAGGCCAGATTTCATTAACTGCCTGCAACATAAATTTCCCACATTCATACACAGCAGCTTCCCAATTCCAGTGAGGTGTGGTGGAGACTGAAAGCCACACAATTAGCCCATCACCTCAGAGGACTTCACAAGCACGTCTACTGGCAAAAGTCTGCTTTGATACCTGATGCGATTACAAGTTTTTCTTATTTAATAGTAATAGACACACTTCTGTGCTGCAGTCAAGCTGCATCGACAGCTACTTCCCTGCTACAGTGCGATCACCCTTTCAAACTGACAGTAAGAGCATCTTTGTCTCACAGCTCACATACTGGGTCTAAATGGCTGGAAGTGCAACCTTGGTACGACCCGTTCTTTGGTCAGAAAGGCAGGTTCAGCTGTATCTGAAACACAGCAAAACACAACAGGACAGCACTCCCGCTGAAATCTTTTCACAGCTTTCTCTTCTGTAGAGGTAGAGTGCCTTGAGAGAAGAATGCAGGCTCTTTTGAGTCCTGAAGAAACTGCTGCCAGACAACATCTGCTGCTGCCCAAATGTGAAAGCAGACCACACAGCTGCCTTGTACCCCATTCAGAACTCCTGGAAGTAACTGTGTAAGTATTTTCTAATTCAGGTCTCACCACCATACAATTCCTAAACAAAGCCCAGTGAATGTTAATACGAGCAGTTTCAGCATGTTGAAGCTCTTTACAACTTTTTTTCTTGTACTGACACCTTGCTATAGGCATTATGAAGTTTTAGTTCTAGACAGAACATGGTGGCTAGCAGAGGTAGCTTTTACTTCAAAAATCACACTGGAAAAGTCATATTTTAACCATTTGTAAAACCACTGGTCAGAAGAGAGGACACACAACTGGAGTAAAACATGGGTGCAAGCCAAACATTGGATCTATCCCAACTATCTTAAAAAAATGATATTATTTAGCACTTTGGTATCATTTCAAGTGAGGAAATACTAAAAAAATCTAGGCTGCCATGTAGTTTGACATCAGTCTTTTCCCTGCCTAAAGCAACAGATGTGCTTTTCTTCCTTTCTAAATACACAGTTAAAATAGCAAATGTTGAGGTCTAGAAGAAGGTTGTTCTGTCTTAGTGTAGGCTATGCCCAGAAGTTAAGCAGAACAGGATTAAGCTAGAACATCCCAAAGATGTTGAATCATCAACATGATCATTTTTTGTTTATTATTTATAGCTCCTTGGCAAGTCCAAGGGAAGTACGGCAGTGTGACAAGTTGATCAGTCTGATGTTCCCAATTACAGTCACTCCAACTTTAATTTCCACTGGAATCTAGTGGCAAGTCAGTAGTAGAGAATGTAAAAGTACAGCTATCCTGCATCACCTAATTGCATGTATTAAGCTGCTTAAAACCAATTTAGCAATATATTCAGTCATTTATAACATTTCAAGAAAAACCTCAGCATTGTGTTACGAGTTACAAATTCAGCTCTTCTACATTTCATATACTGTACCTGCAGCAGATATTTGCAATAAGTGGAAGTTTACAGCTGTATCTCCATTTCATTAACAGGAAAGCAGTAAATTATTTCAAAGCAATTCATTAATAAATAAGTATTCCTAGACAAGTTTGATAAGCTGACAAAGTTCAAAACCCAGCAACGTCCACATTCACAAACTAAGTCAAAGGACCAAATGAACCAGAAATTGCTCTAGCCTCTACAGTGGCAATACTGTGAGCATGGGTCTTGAAGCAGTTTAGCACTAAAAAAAAGGTGCCTTAAGACAGAGTCCTCACACTGTAAATGCGCATGTAGAGAAATGCCCAAGTCAAGACTGTGAGGGATTTCTTTTTCTGATGAACAATCAGTATATTTTCCAGATGTTTGAAAGCCTCTGCTTTCTTCAGCTCATGATGACTATCTATTTATCCTCTGGTTCCTCAGCATCACTAGCCTCTGTTTCGCTGCTCTGAGAGAGATCTTGTTGGCTCTCTACTCTGTCCAGTTCCAGAAAACTGGTAATGAGTCTGGCAACGGCTTCCACATCACTGTGGAGAAGAAGAAACAACGTAAGAGTTAGTGGAATTGTGGTGTTGACAAGACAAGAACAGGCACGCTAAATCTTCAGAATAACTGTTTGAAGGGCCAGTCAACGTATGGCATAAGTATGACAAGTATGTCCTTAATGACATTAAGGGAGTGGAGCTTCTCCCTTATGAGGAGCGGCTGAGGGAGCTGGGTCTCTTTAGTTTGCAGAAGAGGAGACTGAGGGGAGACCTCATTCATGTTTATAAATATTTAAAGGATGAGTGTCACGAGGATGGAGCCAGGCTCTTCTCGGTGACAAACAATGATAGGACAAGGGGTAATGGGCACAAGCTGGAACACAGGAGGTTCCATTTTAATTTGAGAAGAAACTTCTTCTCAGTGAGGGTGACAGAGCCCTGGACCAGGCTGCCCAGAGAGGTTGTGGAGTCTCCTTCTCTGGAGACATTCAAAACCCGCCTGGACGCCTTCCTGTGCAACCTCATCTGGGTGTTCCTGCTCCGGCAGGGGGATTGGACTGGATGAGCTTTTGAGGTCCCTTCCAATCCCTAACGTTCTGTGATTCTGTGATGACTGACAGCATCCCACTTGTGAAGGCATATCCAGCCAAGCCACTACTTCTGCATCAGAACAAATCACTCCTTTTCCCATAGTCCCTGCAGCAAGATTCCTTATTATCCATGCTTAAAATAAATCCTGTTAACTGACAAATATACTGAAGGTTTGCAGAACAGAATTAATCCTCTCTGCCATAGCACAGCTGAGCTAGTGAAGGTAACTACAGCAGACATGCAGCACTAAGGGGATACTGGGTATCCAAATATGGTCAGTCTCCTGATGGGAGGTGCTGTTACCCAAATGTCTGCAACTGAAAGCATTAAAAGGTTTAAAAAAAATGGTAAACTGTGTAACACAAGGTCACATCAGCAAGTATGAAAATGGAGCTAAGAAGAGTCTCAATAGTTGGCAATTACTGACCCATGTGATTGGCATTTCCCACCTTACACATTCTTATTAAAAAAAGTCAACACTGCACCTTCTACAGCCCAACACTCTGCGTCAATGGGTGTGAAAATCCAGTGATAAATCGTAGCACCACCAGGTAACCCTTCCCAAAATACCGCACTGTCTCCTCTTCCACGTTCACATCTCGGATCTCATTCAGTAGAGCCACTACTGTAAACAGATGTGGAAAACAAAGTAGTCTATTAGCATCACAGTAAACTCTCAGCAGTGCTACTAGCAACTTGCCTGACTGGGACTCTGTGCTCTTGAGTCTTATTGCTCTGATCCCACCATAGAACTGGGGCAGTGCTGCAACAGCAAACAATCGCTGAGCAATTCAGGCAAAACAAACAAGGAGAGACTACAGCAAATACTGACTCCTATAAGACCTAACGAACAAGATACACTGCTTCCCAGGAACCGGGGACCGTTAGCTTATTACTTACGTTGCCCACTTACTTTAATGACAGTTTTAACTATTATTCTGTACAGAGTAGGTAAACAGGTGTTATATTTACTAAGATTGAACAAATACTGAAAGATTTAACTGTTTAGAGTGCCTGCTGATCTTTGCATCCCCATGTTAATGGTACTTGAAACAGATGCTACCAAATAACCTCTCAGGAAAAGATGTGCTCAGCTCCCCATTAAATAGACATACCCTAAAGAAAAGTTCAGAAACATTAAACATCCTTCTCTCTCCATCTTGTATCTTCCATCTCCAAAACAAACTGTTTAAAAACAGTTAAGGACATTCCAAATTTTGTATGTTTTCTATGCATGTTGACAGTTGGTTTGATTTAGACTAGCAAGCAGAATATAAAAGTCTGACATGTAAGAGGATCCTACTTTAGTTTGCAATGGGGCTCCTGTCTCACAGTCACTCAACCAAGTCACATCCCATACCTCAACCTCTGTTACTCCAACAGGAAGCTCAAAAGAAATGAGATACTGTATTAAGTTCAGCCTACTGAATATGCCATTTTAAATACATATTATGTATCTACAAGACATAACATGCCTGCTTGCATATGATATCTAAAGAGTTGCCTGCTAACAAAACCAGATTAGAATAGAGAAATCTCAACTCCTAGATCCAAAGTTTAAGTTTTTCACCAGTCCCACCTGCAAAGCAGGTTAGCCAAGGGAAAAAAAAACCCTGTTCATTAACATCCCAAAGCAATGGCTAAGACTGTTGTGGAAAGCAATGTGTAAGCCTCGTTATTTTGGATTAAAATAACTGGCAAGATGTATTCAGCACCTTAACCTGAAGAGCACTCGGGGCCTGCGAGGCTGATGATTACACCTGCTGCTTGGGAACAAAGGGGATCCAGAAACAGATGTGACCAGTGTGAGTACAGAACTCCAGAGAAGCTTATTAAATGGGCACATATGCGTCTCTTCTGTCTGCCCACCACATTTGCTACCACAGATACTGCTTTCTCACCTTGTTCATTGCCTCCTTTTGAGAAGGTCAGTATTTTTTTGTAAAGATTGAATGTTTTTAGGCAGATTGTTCCCTTGTTCTTATCAAATACAGCTTCCTGTAAAATTGAAGGATAAAAATGAAGATTTTCTTAGAAACATCATCAGTAGCTATGCTTGAAAGTAAAATAAAATTATTTATATGGGAAAATAATATTGGTAACACAGAAAACTACATAGAGGAATGTCTCTAAAATAGCTATCGTAAGACTGCAAAAATCACAATCTTCTCTTGGCTTTAACAGAGGCTTTACCACATCTCCTGTATTACCTCCTGAAGGAAGTTAAAGCAGGCCTCATTGGCCCTCTTGCCATATTCCTTATGTAATAAAAACTTTGCCTGGAATCAAACTGAACACTAACTCGGAGCTCCTGTAATTTTCACTTCTGGTGTACGCATTTGGCCTATAAGCATACAGCAAACAAGTTCTAGTTACATTTTTCACTAACGCAGTCACTGACTCCCCCAGAATCCCAGTGTATATGGGCCAGGCTTACACTAAATCTAAAATATCCCTGATAGTCAATGAAAAGATTATCATCTCCTATGTGTGAGTTGCTTATTCTAATAACTCATGTCAGTAAAGTGACAAGTGTATATAACGGGTTATTGCTCTCCATCCAGCTCCCAATAAATCAACACCCACAAGGTTATAAACCAGCTTCACAAACACCACTCTTTTCCCAGTGGAAAGCAGCTGAGCAGCCTGGAGAGTTAGAGCTACCCTATTTAAAGGTTGTTCTGTCATTAGCTAGAACAGTAAGTACAAAATCATGTTGTAGCAGCTCAATATGCTGTGCTCATTCTCTTTTATATAAAAGGAAGAAAAGGCCACAAAACAGTATGGGACAAGTCTCCCTTTAAAAAAAACACTCTTGTGTTTAGCTTCACATTTTCACCCTCATGTGGTAAAAGAGTTGCTGCCCTAATTCTAGACCTTGTATAGCAACCCCAAAGGGTTTCCTCAAAACCAAACACAACTTGTGTGTTTGGACTAAGTGCATGGGGCCGCTGGAATCAGCTTCTGCCAACTGTTCCTAAATTATCACGACCTCATTTCCTCAGTTCAGCATCTTACCTCCCACTGCTCCAGATTCTGTGCTGCCACAAAGAAACACCCAGCCATATAGAAGAGCTTCCATGCCAAGCTGTCTGAACAATGCAAAAACACACAAATTTAGGTGGTTGGTTTTTTCCCCCTTCTTTGGTATTCAAACAGTTTTAAAAGTAACATGCTCCCTTTGGAGGCAACAAAAGGAAAAAAGGTTCCTCTGATGCAACATTTTTTCCTTTAGCTGTAATGCAAGCCATTTCACAGCTCTCCCCCAGGACAAAAATACAGAAACTGTTCACGTATTTTTCAAAGACAACATCTACCCTGGGCTTCAAACCATGCAGAATTATAAGCATGTGTATTACTGGCAAGCTTGTAACAGCACTACACATCTTTCTCTTCTCTAAAAGCAAGGGCATCTTAAAAGGCATCCACAGAACTCTTAACCTGCCAACCACCAAATATTTGTGCTGCAGAGGACAAGGGTGAGGGACAATGGAAATTCACTGAAGCAAACATGTTTCTTCATAAAAGGAAGCAGTCGGCCCTCTTGACAAACAAGCACTTGCATTTTATGTCCTGGAAATGTTTACATACAGCAGCATAAGCAATTTGCTTACTCAGGCTTTCACGGAAGGCAGAGTAGAACTGTGCTCATTATTGTTTCAGAAAACTGTTGCAATGTCTTAAGAAAAAAAAGTCTGATATAGCTGGTGTCTTAAGCAGCTTTCACTGGACTTTGCTCTTAAAATAAAAATATATTGCTTATATTGGCAGCATATTCCTACATGCTATTAAGTTTTAAAATTTGATGTTAATGGGGTGCAGCAAGAGAATCACAGCACAGACTGCAGGGTAAATCCCACAGATGGAGGGATACCTGCATTTGGTGCCATCTGCTCTATTGCAGGGTGGGGGGGGCAGGAAGCAGCAGTAGCTGTCTGCTCTCTAAAGGTGTTCTTATGAGTAATCTCTGCCAGTGATGATTTAACAGTTTCCAGAGAAACTGAGCCCTTCCATCAAAGGCGAGGTAACCATTTCATTATGGTGGCAAACAATCATTATATGTCTTCCCAGGAGAGCGGTGAGGACCAGCTAATCACATTTATAAAACTCACTTAAAATGTACAAAATACCACAGAGTACTAAAAATTGTTATTAAAAACACTCTCACAAATGGCAAGGGAGGCTGAGTAAGAAATGGAGCGTTAAAGCACAGTAAGTCATACACAGGCAATAATTATTATTGGATTTTAATATCCATGCCACAGAGTGTGATAGGTACCTATGCTGCCTTTGTAAGGTCAGACAAACTGCAGAGAGGAGTCATCAGCAAGAAAAACAGACCAACAGGAAATAAACAATTCTTCCAAAAATGACAGGGCATTACCTGCACTATAATAAGCAGCAGCCAAACCTATGGAGGCTATTCCTAGGAAAAGAGGGGAGATCATTAGGACAAACAAGCAGCTCAAACCATCTAAAATTTGTTCATTAAAAACATACTAATATTCACAAATTCATCACTTTTCAAAAAAGGGACAAATGTGGTTGCCATTTTGATCACTATGTGAAAGTGTCAGTTATAGTTCTCTGAACTCAGTATAAAAAAACTCCCATTCTACAAAGACACTCAAGAGCACAGGGGTGAGGTCAGAAATAAAAGGCTGTGACAGCACCAGGACCAGAACTTCAGAGGGACTCAGTCTAACCATGACACCACACTTCCTCTCGAGTGCAGTGCAACTTTCCATGTGCTAACATAAACACTACGGCCGTTATTCTGCCCTCCAAGTGCTCTGTGGAGCCAGAATAAAACTTCTGCAATAAAGTTGTCAGAAGCTGCCAGCTCGTTTCTCCCACTGAGGAGGAAGCAGTGGAAAAGCACCTCTTGCCCCAGAGCGCTGCTGCAACTGCCAAGCTCTTGTCTCGATGAGTTTCACAGGACCAAGTCACCAAGAGCAATGACGAGGTTGCAGCGTTACTGCCACGGGAGCTACTCAGCTGGAATACAGGATATGCCACATTTTCCCCACCAGCTCTCTCAGTGTGGTCCTAAGAAGTACAACTCCATTTTTCTTCTGCATATTCAATAATGTTTAAAAGCAGATGCCTGTACGCATCCTGTATGGCTTCCTATTTCACATACACAGTGCCGTTAAGAGTTCATTGTCAATCACATGCAAGATCTAACCTCAGCATCGCTCCACTGCAGATTCTTCCATTTCTGAAAACCTAGTGGTTTTCGGTGTAAGCGTGCATCCCCTTCAGAGGCTTCACATTTATACTGCTCTATGGCATACAATAAACTTTCTTTTCTTGATCTTTCAGGACTCCCTTAAAACTCTGTCCATGAGCCTCTGAGGTTCTGCAGATGACAGACTGAAAAATTGTCTGTCTCACAGTAAAACTACCACACTGAGGAGACTTCAGGCTCATTTAGTGGCTATGCTAAAGAAGTTCAAGGCATGAAAAATGTCCAAAAGACAAGCCTCTCTTGTTAGAGGCTCTTCCAGGAATTTATTCTGTGACTCTCCTTCCTTTCCTTAAAGCAAGCTCTGAAATAAACTAAGGAATATTGTGGTCTTACCAACAAAGAGAGACCAAGATCGGATACCAGGTGACCTCTTCAGATGAAGATAGGAACTTGTGCGGTGTTCAACCAACATGTACATCTTCAGAAGAAATTCCCAACAGCCCAGCCTGACTCATGAAACCTCACTGAACAAAAAAAAGGTAGGTATTAGGACTTATCAAGTCTTAATCTAGACTATAAAAAATAGACTTATAAAAGGGTAAGAACATAGTCCCATCTCACAAGAAAAGCAATAGGCACTCTTAAAAACTGCAAGGAAAAAATGTTATGTGGAGACTTGCACAACAACAGCAATCTGAACCCTTTTAGAAACTTCTCATTTTAGGGGCAAAAGTCTCTTTCTTTCTATCACAAGCAGATTCCAGGAGAAAACGTTAAAAGCAAGAACCTGGAAAAATGCTGTTGCTAATTCATGCAGCACCTCAAACAAATGAAACAGCAAGAGCAATGGAAAGTTCTTTGACAGCATTTCTCCTGCTTACTGCAAAGGCTGTTGTGACAGACCAGCCTGGCAGCTGAAACAGGACAGGGCAGCCTCTGCAACGCAGATTTTGGGTCTCTTGTCCCTGACAGACCAGCAGGGGTTACAGCCCCAGCCTAGCAGTGCCAGTGTCACATAATGCCCTATATGGCTTTCCCATCTTTCATGCTAACTCAAGAACAAAACCAGGAGTTTCCAACAACAAGCACGTTTGTCTCTCCCCAGCAAGATTGTGCCTTCAACCTAGACAGAAAGTAACAGTACAGGTTAAAAAGACAGGTACTAATTTACAACACTAAGAGCTGGGCAATCCCATGCAGCATTATCAGCAAGTTTTTACTATTCACAGCGTAAGTTGTTTGAATTCTGGCATGACTATGAGCTCCAGTGCAAAAAACCAAATTTACCCTAATACTATCGGCATAAGCATAAAGACTGATTTGCGTGACGTGCAAGAGGCATGTGAGGACCCAGCTGATCCGTTCAGGATCTTCACCAGAGAGAGGACAGGCTGCTCACTGCTTCTCTTGCACAAACTGACAGAGATGTATGTTGTTATTACTTACCCAGGACAAGTAAAGGGGAAACGAAAGCATGTGCTAAGCAATGTGTCATAATGTTAGCAGGGTGCAGTTTGCCTTAATCAAGAATATATCCTGGTTTGCTCTTTTGTGTTACAACCTTGACACCACTTAAGGTAGGGGGTTTTAAGCAGACTTCCCCAAAAGCAGTTTCTAAAAAGGATATCTGCTTTTCTGATTGGTGGGATGAAGCTCAGTATCTGTGAAGCTTCTGGGGGACTGCAGAAGCATTAAACAGTTCGTTTACTGTTGAAGATAATGAACACCAACTCCTTCTACTGACTTTGTACTGTAATCATTAAACAGACAACTCTTCTGCCCACAGAACCAGTTTGCAGGAGGATGGCATTAAGCTGTTGTTAGCTGCCCACGATAACAGGCTACAAGAATTCAACAAGTTTTTCAATAACCATGAAAAACACTTGAGAGCTGGCCCAAGCACATCCAAGTTGTTACAGAAGTCTGCAATTTTTAGTCATTTAGCCATTCCACTGTTCTTAGACACTACATGACACTCCTGCAATTCTGCACAGACTTTGATTTTAATCTCTTAGCAAGACATCTCAGAAAATCTGAAACCGAAAGAGATAAAAACACTTATGCATAAGGCACACTCCATCTCCTCCGGATGTTATGCATCAAATTTTAATTTTCAAGTTGCTCCTGTGAGTTGCTTTCAATATATCAGAAAATACTGCTGCACGTACAAAGCCTCCGCCTGTCTGCAACCTAGAAAATATCATCAAGGTCTCAAATACATACAGATCACTGCAGAAACCTGCCCATATTTCACAAGCACCACACTCTACTTAAAATATAATTCACATACATACCAGTAAAATCCATTAATGCCAACTTTGATATCTCCCCCAACGTATTCTTTCAGTGAAGTTCAATCATGCAAATGCCAGTGTCAGCTTTATATAGGATACTCAAAAGTCACTGGCATTGTCTCTCACAGAGGCTGCTTGCAAGATAGGTGCCTCGGGGAATAAAAAGCACCAAAGCAGCTTCTTAAAGTTACATTTCATAAAATAAGCATGCCTTTAAATAAACACTTAAGTTTTACTATGACAATTTTATGATTATGGAGGGAGAAACGAATTTTGGTTGTTTTGGGGGTTTTTTCTGGCTGTTAGTTTTGCTTTAATTTGCTAGGTTTGACATCACACTGATCTTCAGCACCACAATAAACATCTCCATACTTCCTCCAAACTCCCGAGTGCAAGTGGGCTGGCGAGAGCTGTCCAAACAGCCCGGAAAGCTTCACCGCGAACACCTACCGAGGCAGGACCGCGCACCGGCCGAGCTCCCTTCCCCTCCCCATCCTGCACCCGCCTCCCCAGTGAGACGCCCGCACTAACGGGTTTCCCCCTCACTGAGCATCCAGTTAGGGCAAGGATCCGCAGCGCGCTGCCAAAGCCAAAACAAGCCTCAGCTTTCTTCCCCGCTGTGTGGGTAACGGGAGAGCCTCAGCCAAGACCCGCCCGTGGCGCCTCCGCCGCACC
>NW_010173446.1:673-892 GCF_000695765.1 Mesitornis unicolor | reverse complement strand
CCCTTGGTGGCCCTGGGTCCCCCTTGGTGGCCCTGGGACCCCAATATCCCCCCTTGGTGGCCCTGGGTCCCCAATGTCCCCACACCCCCCATATCCTGGTCCCGATACCTCCCCCCTTGGTGGCCCTGGGTCCCCAGTGTCCCCCCTCGGTGTCCCCCCGTGTCCCCTCACCCCGTAGGTGCAGGGCATGGTGGGCAGGAAGGTGCCACCGCTGCAGGC
>NW_010173446.1:287-570 GCF_000695765.1 Mesitornis unicolor | reverse complement strand
ACACCCCTTGGACTGTCCCCAAATCCACCGGGGTCAATGGAGGGGACACAACTTGGGAACGAGGCCAAATAGGGGACGGGGTGGCTTGGGGACACCTTGGGGACACCCAGGGACATCAGGGGACACCCCTTGGACTGTCCCCAAAGCCACATGAGAGGACCTGACTCAGAGGATGACAGGGGCTTGGGGACCCTTGGAGAGGGTTTGGGGTGGTCACAGGGGGTTGGGGACCCTTGGGGACCCTTAGGGACCTTTGGGGACATTTGGGAAGGGGTTGAGGTGG
>NW_010173446.1:0-208 GCF_000695765.1 Mesitornis unicolor | reverse complement strand
TTGGGGACAATTGGGGACCCTTGGGGAGGGCTTGGGGTGGTTGGAGGGGGCTGGGGACCCTTGGGAACATTTGGGAAGGGGCTGAGTTGGGGACCCTTGGGGACATTTGGGGACCTTTGGGGACCCTTGGGGACAATTGGGGACCCTTGGGGACATTTGGGAAGGGGTTGAGGTGAGGACTCTTGGGGACCCTTGAGGACATTTGGGA
>NW_010173445.1:14118-17427 GCF_000695765.1 Mesitornis unicolor | reverse complement strand
TTCCTGTGTAACCTCATCTAGGTGTTCCTGTCCGGCAGAGGGACTGGACTAAATGATCTTTTGAGGTCCCTTCCAATCCCTAATGTTCTGTGATTCTGTGAACCAGATAGGAGCTCAATCTTCAAAATTTCCACTACTGCCTGGAAAAGGATGTGTTGATTTCAGCTGCATGCGAAGTACAAATATGTACGCCCATTCAAGGCTATAAAGAGGGCCCCTATCCTTCAGTTTTTAATGAAGTATTATATTTAGTTGTTCCCCCCTGTAATTTTCTCACACCCTGCTACAAGAGTAAATAGATGTATAAGAAGAGTTTTACGATGTCTTGTCTGTTTGTTTTGGTTAGAGGGTGTGTGGTTTTGGTTTTTTTTAAACACATGGCAGCATTTTGATTTCTGTTCTTAGAAACCATTTGAAGCAAAAAAGGGCCCATGAAAGAACTGAAATCCGCAAATGAACTTCCTTTCCACTGGGTTTTTCTCAGCCATCTCCCCTCCAGTCACGCATGCCAAAATCCCATGCTTTATAGGGGCATCTGTTCTATTCTCTCCAGGCCAAAAAAGGAGACTTTTCAAACTCTTACTACAGCTGAGGAAACCTACAGCTCAATAAGCCTAATGAGATTTTCCCATGTCCACAGAACCTGAAGTGCAGCTCCACAACTGCTACCAGAAGGGCAAGTCCTTTCTTCTCCCTCCACCCCACCTTCCTCCAGCCACACTCTCCTAATCCAGGCTTCTTCTAAAATCTGTCCTCCTCCCACTCCCCATCTAGCTGGTTTTTTCCACCTGACTGAGAAACTGAGATATCAGCCATGAATGAAACTCCCCATCAACATCTGAACTGACATATCTTTATGAATCCCTGCACTGCTCTAAGTGCTTCACCCACTCTTTCACTGTGAACTTGGTATACTTCACACAGCAAGAAATACTTTAAAAATAGTTGTTTCCTATACTAGTACTACTCCTAGAGACATTATCTCATTTTGTATCATAACAAATACAGACTCACTGAATTTGACTAAAAACTGATTGAAATTACTTGATACGAACAGCACATCACCCTGAAACTACTTTGCCTGCCTATGATTTCAGATCACGTGCTGACCTTGACAGCAAAGTTTGGTGGCTCCTGCTAACGCCAGCAGAACACAGTGGGACAGACATACTCCATACACCAACCTCACTGTAAGGTGGCTTTATCCAGGATTTCCTCCAAAAATTAGTGATTCACAGTGAAAAACAGGATACAGTAATTCCATCAAGTTAAAACCCCACTAAATAACGGTTTTAATGCATTTCAATTAAGCAGATGTTCTAGTACGTATCACTTGCATAAGGCTTCAATGCAACCACAATAGCAAGCACAGGCCGCAAGCACCACTGCTGTGGCTTTCAGTGAAATCGGCACAATCAAACCAGAAAAAAGCTGAACCTAACAACATATGCTTAGATATTAGCAACAGTAATAAAAGATGAGAAAATTAAGCTGAGCAGTAGGTATACATTTTCATGTATTACAATCAGTGTTTGCACAATGCCTCTAAAAATTTTTTACATACCTCATTTTTCTATGTGTAAAAGCTAAAGACAAGTCTGAAAGCTCCTTTTTTTCTGTACAAGCCAAACACATATAATAATTAGAGGCACACAAAGAATGTAAGAATATATTAATTTGCAAATAATCTCTTTTTAAATTATTTATTTATATTTTCTGGCTAGCCACAATATTATTCACACATAGCCTTCAAGAAGCAGGAAGAGTCCTAGCAGAGAAAATACAAGCAGGTTTTCAGTATAAGATTGTTAGTACTGGGCATTAAGACGAATATCTGTGCCCACTCTACACCAGCTCTTTGCAGCTTAGCCTGTAAATGCACTGCCTCACTGGCAGGCTGCATGTATGAGCTGAATACATAAGCTATTCCACTCATAGAAAAAAAAAAAAGAAAAAAAATATCAAAGCCAAGCTCTATATCTAAAACCAAACAAATTAAAAAAATAGGAATATATATCAGACATGGTCCAGATCTCTGTTGAACTCAAGATTAAGAGCCATGTTTACAAGAAAAACTACGTCAATATTTTCGAAAAATTTCTTAGTGCAAATCTTAGTTTTACCATTCACAAAATTCGATAGGTAATTACACAGCTAGGCAAATGTCCTTAGAGGAAAGTAGAAGAATAACAAACTCCCTACATAATTATTTATAGCTGTGTTTTTGAGTGAACACAGTGTAACAGGCATCAAGCCAATATTTAAAGGCAAAAAAACAGATTTGTAAAACCTTAAATATTTCAGTAAGCAAGTCCATAGTTTACAGTCTATTTCACAATCTAATCTGCCTTTGCAATATATAAAAATCCCAACAACTTAGACTGCCTCTCTGATTAATCATTAGGATTTAAAATAAAACCTCGACAAAGACAGGTCCAGAAGTGCAACCACAAAACATGCAATGCTATTAGAACATGCAATTTTCTTAAAATAATGTTTCTGGGAAGTGCCATAATGTTGTCTGCAAAATATTTTGTCTGATCCGTATTTTGAAAAAACCCGTGGGAATAAAATCATTACCATCCATCAGTCAAAATGGCAGCAAGTAGAGATCAGATCCAATTCAGTCTTTCATAGCTAACCCTAAGAACAAGCTGCTTATCACTCCAAAGCTCAAAAAAGATGATGAAAACTATATAACACAATGTTCTTTAGCTCCCTAAAGACAACTGATTAAAGTCAGTTAGGAGCTGATTGCTGTGCAATGATGCCTCTGCTTTCCAAATACACTGCTTAATTGCCAGTAGAACTTCACAACACAACAGAGGGGAAAAAATTCTCTCTCCTGCTACTGAAAAGTCAAGCAGTAGCTGCTGGCAAGTGAAAGGAAGGCCAAGTTGTTATTTTTTTAAGCTCCAACATCATCAATAACATTCTGGAGACAAAACTAAACAAACAAATTTTTTGTAACAAACAAATAGAACATGATCCAAAACATTCTCCTAAAATCTCATGCATTTTACAGTGTGACAAGTAAAAAATAGAAGTAAAAATCTATATTAATAGATAAAATTCACAGTACAGATGAGGTTTAACTGGATTTAAAAGAATGCTTTTTAAATTTGTTTTTATATATATATATATATGCTCTTGCTTTGGTTTATTGCTTCTTTTATACAAATTAGAAACAATAATGGATAGATTGTTCCACTTTATTTCAACACTCTGAAAAACAGATTTAAATGGAAAAGCTCATTGCACACAGGGCTTTGCAGAGCGCATTTTATTCTCTTTATACAACAGCAGGAA
>NW_010173445.1:0-14087 GCF_000695765.1 Mesitornis unicolor | reverse complement strand
TTCAAGCAATTTGAATAAAATGTTACTTTGTTCTCTCTCATTCAAATGGCATTATTTTTACTACTGTAGCATTTGGTATGCATTGCAGGAAACTTGCCAGGTACATATTGGAGCCAGAGGTGCATATGTCCTTAAGGAAACAGTAAAGGCAGACACAATAAAGCTTTGTCAATGTAAGTAATAGATACTAACTCCCTCCCTCCTACAGCAGCTTTAACTTAAATGGTCAGGGGCTCTGTGGATTCAAAAGACTGAATGCTGTATCCTTGCTCTTGCACAATACATCCACTGCCTTCCACATGCATAACACTTCTTTAGGAATAGACATATTTGTCTGCTTTTATCCAGCACCAATATATTTCTCTGTTAGGAAATGTCCACTTTCCATCAATGCTTATGACAAGAACCTGCACGCCTCTCGCAGCTCTCCCAGTTTAAGGACAGGCCAGCTGAATATGATGCAAAAACACCTTCCAAACATTCCTTCTTACTTACAAGGAACATAGGCAGACATTAGCAATAAATGTTCAGGACAATCTCAGGATTCCTTCTTGAGTGCAGAAGGGAGTACGTGTAGAGACAGACAGAAAAGTTGCAGGGCAAGTTAAGAAGTAAATGTAAAAGGAGAGAGGAAGCAAGGAGGGGGAAAGAAAGTCGGAGAGGAAAAAAAAAGGCAGCTATAGGCTTCATAAGCATCACTGAAACAAACGGGTTGTGTGTATACCACATCTAGATCAAAACTATTGCCAAAAAAAACCCACAAAGCCCCTTCCAAGCAAAAACTGACTTCCCAGTTTTAAGAGAGCACAAGAATAAAATAATGTAAAACAAACAGGTATGTCATTGATTCTACTGGGTGTGGATTCATTTGTCTGGTCTGAGTTTCTGCAGCTTTCACCCATCTCAGGAGAAACTCAAAATTCTCCGAGTCATTTTTTCTCCTGCAACTAAATGGTTATGGCAAAATTATTACAATCATTTATGCCATGTAAAATATGATCCAAGAAAGATGGAGACAAGTTATACACAGCAAATCTGAGAAGGGCACAGCAGCTGTGCCAGTCCAAAGTGACTGCACCCATTCTGTTTAATACCTGGGTGCCCTGATGATGCTGGTGGCAATTCTGCCATAGTGCAGGAGAAAACCAAGCTCTCCTAGGAGAAGAATCAGAGCAGGAGAGCCTGCTGAAGAAGCAGACCAAGCTCTGAAATAAACCCCTCAGCAGCAACTGTGAAGAGACGTTTCTTTTACTCGTCAGCTACAACTCAAACAGCTCTGTCTGTAATGTACTTACTAGAAATGTTTTGTGATGATTTTCTTTTTTTAACTTTATCTTGGACAACATCACATAACATTTATCCATTAACATCCCTTCATTTTCTTAAGCAGCAATATAATTTCAAATCTGAGTTTTGCTTCAGCAGTCTATTAAACCTCTGTTTTTTCGCAGAAGCTTATTTCACCTTTCAGTCATTCATATCATATCACTTGAGTGATTTGGATTTATTTCAGGGAAATATATAAATATCTTCTGCAAAAATCTACACTCGAGGTAGTCATGCTCTGTGCTCCCTTTACAGCCCTGGGAAAGATATAGACACTTTCAGACTGTAGCTCACCAACCCTGTTTTATATGCCTGTTCTGAAGATTTGTTAAATCATGTCCCACAGTCTATAGTGCATGCCAGATCTCCACTGACTACAGGAGTCCACCTCAACATCTATATGCAGTTTGATGATCCTCCTACTTACGCTATAACCTCTTTGCCCTGCTCCCTGACATGACAGCAAGAAGAGACACTTGAGACCAACTTCAGACTTCATTTAGGTAAACAAGAAAGGCAAAGAACCATGTGCAGCCAGTGTAAAATAAACACTCATACTCTGCTAGAAATGTTCCAGGCTGAATTCAACATTCACAAGGAGCTAAGGAAAACAGCAACACAGATTTCCTTACACAGATTCCTTGGGACTGGGAGATCCTGTTGCTGCTCCCAGATGCTACTTGAAGTGGTTTTTTTCAGAGTATTTTTCAACAGGTCAAAATGCCACAAATAAGTAATTTATTGATCCAGAGTATTGATCCTTGATACTGTTTACTGCCATGGAAAAACTCCCATGATGAACTAATATTTCACGCCTATGTCCAACTGACACTGAAATGTAAAGGGGGTCTGACTATCAAATCCACACCCTATCACAAAACTTGCTAACATGATCACAGCAGGACAAAACAGAAGAATTTTGCAAACAGAAAACGTGCACTGATACAACTAATACAACCAGTGCAACAGCAGTGGAGTCATTAAATGCTTTGAGATGGAGGAATGTGCAAGACAAGCTGGTAGAGGAGGTCTGGTGTCTGCTCATGGCAAAGCCAAACACTTCGCAATGAAACTTCCTGAATTCCAGAACGCTTCTGAAAAAGATGGCAAAATCTGCATTTGCAAAACCACAGCTTAAATCAGAAGGGCACAAAGAACTGTATTTCAGAATTTGCACCAGCACAGTCACCGAGATGCTCTAGGCACCCTTCATGTTAACCAGAAACACATCAAAACGCACTTCTCCTTCCATAAAAGCACAGTTTCAGCAACACCATTCTGCAGCCAAAGACCACACTGGGCTCTGGATACTCTTCCTTGCATTTTTTTGTCACTGCTGTTGGCAAGATTGAGCTGTCCTCCAAGCACCCACACAGGTCTGGGATCCACTTTGGTCTCCCCCTTACAGAGAGAGATGTGTAGGCATAGATCATGGGAACCTCCAGCACCACTCCATCCTCTGCAGCCCTTTCAGCTTCAGTGAGACAGGGACAAATTATGCCAGGGATTCCCCCTCCAATCCATGCCTTAAAATAACACTGGGATGTGGGAGGAAAGCACCTAAGTTAGCACTGTCTCACAGAGTACTATTTTAAGTACGAAAACACCAAGGATTGGTAGGGTTTTGATGCTTTCTTCCAAATGTTGCCACTGTAGGCACTTCCATGAGAATTCACCTCTTCCTCCAGCTTTAATCACCTGAAGGCATTAGAGTAACAAAAACAAAGCAAACTACAATACATGCAAATTAATAAGAAATGAAAAAGTACTTTTCTGCCAAGATTAAAACAATAGCAACCAAATATTTTTCATTGTGCCGACAGAGACTTCTGCTATTTCTCAGGCTACAGTGTCACCCTTCAATTTGACAATTCACCCCCCAAAAATAACTTGAACATTAACATCAGCAAGCCATCCAGACTGTTAAAAGCTGAAAAGCACATACCTGACGCACGAAACTGTTAGAGGTAGTGTCAGAAGATGTACTCCCATCTGATCCTTTAAATCGGTTTTTTCTTCTTGCCCCTTTACCATAAGACTGAAAAAAAAAAAAAGAAAAGAAAAAATAGAAGAACAGCGTTAGTTTGTGTTGCACAGAAAGCTTTCAGTACAGGCGTCACCAATGTCCCCTAGGCTAGCAAGGATTCAGAAGATCAGCTTCGTGCTAATTAAAAAGCACACATTCAGTGAGTAACTGATGGAACTATGTGTGCAAGCGCTCACCAACACAACTAGGCCTGGACAATTGAGCCCTAAATGTTCTGGGGTTTTTTTTCATGTTCAGGTTTGGAGAAATATTTATAGACTTGGGTGAATAATACCACAACTATACAAGTCACAATGAGTAAAAAGTACAGTTTGTTTTGCAGCAATTTTAAATAAACAAGCTAGGAAAGGAGACAGGGGAGCAGTCTCCAACACGCCACAGCTACAAGCCAAGGCAGCTGAGGGTACATTAACCAGCAAGAAGTGACCAAGTTGCTGATTCAGATACATTCCTACAACTGAGGAAGAATAAATAACAAAACAAAAAAACAGAAAAAGTTGAAGTAAGTAAAAGTAGCATAACAATTTTTAAAAGGATTAAACATGTACCTGGAAAGGGAATAATGCACAACTAAATAGCAAGGCACTGGTTTTATCTATCAGGAAATCAAAAGACACCAGGAGAAAGCAATGGCTGGCTGAAGCAAAAATTATTAAACTATGGCTTTAAAACACAGGAAATAGCCCAATCCCCCCAAAAAGCTATTTCTTCTGTGCAATGGACCACGAAAAATAGCATTAAAAAATTCTAGAAAACATGAAAGGGTTTTAAACTAAGTTATTTGCAACCACTTATTTTGTAGCGACTGTAAACCATGCCACAACACCACCTCAGACCTGTCCCAGGGTGTCCCCTCCAGGTATAGCAAAATCTCACAGATTTGTTCTGCACAACTACTTTAAGAGACAGCCCTTCCTATCCAGTCACATTGCTTAAATTCATCTACGCTTTTACCAAAATCATGTCTTGACTACTTCAAATATTATTTTCCTTGAGACTGATAAAATGCAACTTTTTTCTTCACTTATCATGCTGCTGTAAAGGTCATTTTACTAATCCATCTCTCTGGATCACGTCTCCTGTCTTTAAATACACCCACAGTTCCCTGCAATAAACAGGGTCTTTGTGTTCACTTTCAAGGACTGCCTTGGCCTATTCCCAATCTTAGCTCTCATTGTGCATTCAGATCTGAACTTTCACATTCCACAATAACTCGGGGGGGGGGGGGGGCGGAACAAACAAACCAACCAAAACCAAACACTGGTCTCCATCACCCACATGCTAAATTTTCTGAGAGTAATTTCAATTCCTGCCCCGTACTATCTCACAATCCTTCTCTCATGTATAAAAATTCCTCTAACGGAAATCTCTTTGCTCTCCTTAAAATATATAAAACAAAAAAAAACCAACCTCTTGACAATAAGGTGCTGGTATCTCAAAATATAACACTAACAAAATATATTATTTATCCACTATTATATCCTAGAATTCCAAGTCTATGCACCTGCATCCTGCCATTGTGTTTGGCCCTAAGATGCTGTTGATCCTGGGTTTAGGCACAATGAGAAAATTATGATCAACTTCTTGGAGAACGTGACTGCGAATGTGTTACAACACAGCACTCCTGACAGTCTGGCCCAAATACAGCCAACCCTGGGATAAAACTGCTCGGGTGCATAAAGCATGTCCTCGTCTGGGCAATCTTCAGGGTACCACGCTGAGCTCTGGGGCTCATGGTAGGGAAGGGTGGGCTCCAGTGCAAGCACACTTGAAGTCTCACACTGGCAGATTTTTAAGATCATGTCTTCAACATCTGAGCTGTAGCTCTTAGCAGCAACATGTATGGTAAGTATGACAGAATATTTTGCAATCTAAGAGTAATTGAGGTGTATGACAGATAAACACCACTAACTTCAGATCATTTGTCAAATTGACACATCCAGGTAAATTGCTGCCACGAGATGCACAAAAAAGATATCAGGCTGTATCTGGACTGTTAGTGCTGACTCTGGGGAAGGTCAGAGCACTGGCTGAAATCTAATATAGAATATTATACCAATCTTTCAGAAAGAATGACTCAAGTTACAGTAGATCTGTCAGCTTGATGCTGATTCTTAGCAAAAAAATAGTTTAATATCTATTATGTCACTGAACTAACAATGACTTAGAAGAAAAATAATTATTTTCCTTCAAAATACAGACTTATGGGAAAGATATTTTCCCAAATTCATATGATTTTTACAAAACTTTAAGAAAGCTATTTCTTAGTTTCTGAAAGACACATGAACCAATACTACACACATTGGTTAGGGCAGAACTATGTAAAAATCAGCATGCTACCTGTTATGGGGATGAAAATATGACTTTCTGATGAGTCTAGAAGTGTAACACAGTACATCACAAAACGTAAAATTAAAATTGAATGAGAAATTACTTTACATGGTTGCATTTCTAAAAGGAATCTTTGATAACAGAAGAAATTTGATACTAGAAAGATCTTCATGGATCTATAAGAATAAAAAGTAGATCAGAGCCACCATTACCAGCAAAATTACATTACTCAAAACATTTTCCAGTTACTGTTAGAATAGACTACAATTCTATGAGAACCATATTTTTGACCCAATATAATATTCCACCTAACATAATAAATATAATAAACATAATAAAAAATAAAGGTATGTAAAATACATTTAAAGTATCTTTGACATCAGTAGTCTTCAAATAAAACAACAACTTTAAACTAAAATTTACATCTTAAAAATGGTTATCATGAGGTAACTGACAGTAGTTACCCGCCAACATTCTGACCCTCTTTTTTCCAATTTTTGTGGTAGAATACAGAAATACACTTACAAAAAACAAAGAATTCAAAACATTCACACAGCAGCTCAAGAATATAAAGCATCTAAAGAAAGATCACACTATCTAGACAATTTCATAAACAATGTACAGTGTAGTATTTTGTAAACCCCAAGGAGATACTAGAAAAAATGTACACATATTCTCTTTCATAGTCATTTTTGTGTTTGTACTTGGTTTCTACAATACTTATTTAATTTACAGAATCACAATGTTTCATCTTATAAGGCAAAAACATTACTACAAAGGCAGAGGGACTGCCTAGAGTGATGAGGCTAAAACAAACAAGAGCAGAATAAAAACAAGCACAGAGAAAATGCACACTTCTCTACCTGCATAGCAACACCTAAAAGCATTTATTATGGGCAACATCACATGGCAAATTCAGCTCAAACTGAAACTTACCTTGATTTTTCACTTCTTTTTTGTGGTTGTGCATAGCAGCATGCACATTTTTGTTCTAGTCTTACATACGTAAAAACTGTTCAGGAGCACAGGCTAAATACTAACTTTAAACACTAAAAACAGTTGACATGACAGCAGGCCATGGCTACACAGTGTAGCCAGTGTAGTCAGTTTTACACCTGATTCTGTGCACAGACCAGCTCTGAATCAGAGGAAAAGGGGACAATTTAGGCACATAGGAAATATGGGATTTGATGACTCTTCTCATTATTTTGAAGGATGCTAATCTGGGATTACATTTGTTTTCCAGGCCTTTCAAGATTATTCCCACAGTCAGAAATGCCTGAAACTTTCTTCTAAAAGTGACATAAATGTTCCATAAACAAAACTGATTATTACATATTTTAAACACTTATTAGATGTCCCTGTCATGTGGAGAATTGTCAATACTCATACTGTTGTATTCATTATGCTTTGTTTTGAGTGTATTTTTTCCATAAGGCCTTAATGCAAGAACAAGACCTTTGTACAAAAAAAAAAAAAAATCACTTTCAATTCTGGGGGGAAAAAAAAGTATTTTTTTCCACAATGAACTCAATATGTTACTGTGATTTTCATATTAAAATTATCTGCCTTATCCATGTTCTGTGCAGCAGCTGGCTGCCACTAGGTAGCTAAAAATAAAGGACTGAATCAGGACATATGGACACTGGCCAGTAAAAGCAGTGACACGGGGCAGTCTTTCTCAACCTATGCGGTAGCTCTATCTAAGAGAGCAACCATAGGAGACCAAAAGTCTCTGCACCCTAGTATACAGTCCTCAATGGTAACAATCTTGAAACCAAGCATAACCAGCTGCCTATGCCGTACCATCCTTTGCCCCAGCTAATTTTAATACAACTGACTCTGGCACTGCAGACAAGCCTGTTTATATAAAAATTTGCTGACAGGAACAGTCTCACTGGATTTCAGCAGAACATCTTACACAAATAAAGCTACGTATACATGTAAGTGTTTACAAGATCAAAACCGTAGCTTGGTTTATTAGTCAGATGTGTGAAGTTCTTTTAAAATTGGTAGAGTTGCCAACACAACACATGTATTTATGTTCTACAACTTCTTAAAATACCTGACAGAAAATGTGAAACCTTAAAAAAAAACAACAAACCAACAAAACAAAACAAAAACCACAAAAAAACACAACAAACCAAACAAAAAAACTTCTACCAATGTAATCTTGTAAAAATCATTTCATAAACAAAGTCTTAATAAAGCAAAGAGAGACTGCTTTCCAACTCTCTCGTGAAAGTACATTGTGCAACCTTTATTCAACCCATGCAACCAAATAAAATATGGGAATCATATGAAGCATTAGAGGCATGCATAGCAGTTCCCTGATAATTAACAGTTCCATATACAATTACTCATTATTGCACACAGATGAGATCAATGTCACTCAGCAAAACCCTTTAATTTTAATGAGGTTCTGCCTCAACACATGAAAAGCATGCATCTGTAACATTTAATCCTCTAACACACACAGTAAGTGGAAGGCATGGTTTATCCCTGTAGGCAAAATAATATCATCTGGAAAAGGGAATATAAAACATTTTAAATTACTATCTGCAACGAGGGAACTGATCTTCAGTGAAAGTCTTAAAATGCCCTTTATCAGTAACCACCCCAATGTTTTTTTATACCAAAGCAGAGGTGAGAACTGTACATAGGGTGAGCCTGAGCCTTTACTAATCTTAATAAGTTAAATACCACCACTCATTGAGACTGATGGCAAGTCTGACTGATATAAAGTCAGCTTTCTGACAGTACAGCCAAGGGCTGGAAAACATATGTAGACATTGGTGATGAGCTTCCCAGCTCTCCACAGTTCATTCCACAGTTGGAACATGGGCAACAGGGCAATGCTGAACATCGCAACATGCCCGATGTGCCTCTGTCTCAGGGCCAGGGTTTTAGGTCACCAGTGCAGTACTGCAGCAGGTGCTCAGTCCTGTGACATACACTCAGTGAAGAAGTTGTCTGAGGAGGACGGACTCATATCCCCATAGCAGAGAAGAATCCCAAGGTTAGGTCTCAAAACCTGGTTTTCTTCAAAGAAACAACATCTGCTATCAGGACACAATTCAGAAAAGTCAAGGCTTCCCTTCAGGAATCCTATCAAAGTGAGGATCTCCATATACAGTCATTGAGTTCATGCAAGCTACAATGATGAGTCTGCTAAGTCCATTCCACAGTACTTTTATAAAATTCTCCACCTGCGCAAAAAAAAAATCCATTCAAGCAAACACCCCCCCCAAATAATTTATTTATCCAAACTCGCATACATAATCCAAAACGAAGTATTTCACAGATGTTCCTTCTCCCTCCCTAAAAAAGAAAATCCATTTCTGCTGAGAAATCTCTGACAGGGTTAAATCTCTTTCTGCTGGCCTGTGATAAAGCCTTGCCAACACTGCAGCTAGAAATAGCCCAAGCCTCACCAGTTCCTACACTTCTAAGCCATTTCTTGGTGCTTTTGCCCTGGCCTCAGACCAGGTCACCTAGCAGTTTCCACCCTGCTAGACAAGTAGTAGAGGACCTTGTCTGCTCTTCCCCTCACTGGTGGCTTGGGAGCCCACCTCAGTTCAGATTTGTTGCACATCTCCCCATAACACCAGTGCTGAAGGTATCTGCTCCCAACTTGGCAAAACCAGAGCAGGTAAGAGCCACAGGTGTTGAAACTCATGCCCAAATCCCAATATGCCACCTGCAGCCTTCTAAGATTGGCAACTACAGCTGTAGGCCACATGCTTGCTCCTCCCCACCAGCTCTCCATAGATTTATATATTTCTCTTACATGAGCAGACAGAAAAAGAGATCTGATTCTGTAACAGATATTTGAAGGGAGGAACAATCAACTACAGGGAGTCTTCCCTCTGCACTGGGTCTGCTGCCCTGCCGAGAGAGACTAAGGCAAGCCCTTGGAGGGCAGCAAGGCTGGTTTGGTGTTATTTTGAAACTTGTCTATCCTGGTGCAGAAAAGAATAGAATAAAAGAAGCAGAAGAAAAGTAACTGACACTCCAGAGAAGTGAGGCTTGGAAGAGTACAGAAACTTTTCATCTGTAATGTTTTATAATTATAAGCCTAGAGACAAAACAAGACAAAAACAAAGATTGCCTCTAGAAGATGGTTATGAGATACTCAAATAAGTTAGGAATGAAACTGCTGAATTGTTTCAGAAGGTTTTTACACTCTAGGAAAATATAAAATACAATTATTATGGACTATATATGCCGATGATATGCAATACCCAAGTGGCAAATAAACATCTCTGGAAGAGATAAGAATGCAAGATCACCAAGTTCAGGGCAACAAAGATGAACCTAAAGATCAGAGACCACCATAAAAGTAACAGCTGAAACTTGAAGGGCTTTTTAGTGAAGCACTATTAAAATTTATTTTTCTTGGTAAGGAGTACAACACTGAAAGGAGGTTACCACATTAGGAGTGAAAATACAACTTCTTGCTGAGGACCATAGAAAGTCCAATGAATGGAGTTTGATTTAATCTCTTCTTTATTTGTATATACTCTATTGAGTTGCTGCCACATTGAGTTGGGCTTCTAGGGATGCTGCCAGCAGAGTAAAACCTTCCATGCCTCTACAATGAATGGTTATTGTTATTATTTAAATAAGCACAGGGATATAAATTTTGGTTGTTGATGCTTTGTTTGGGTGATGTTGTCCAAAGTATCCTTGCAAGCCAGTACTGGGAAACAGGCTTTTGCAAGATGTTTATTTGAAGAATAGGTAAACACGGTATGAATTGTGATAAATCAGCTCAGCTAAAAGAGAGCAGCAGAGGGCAGTGTGATTAATCCACTGAGAATAAATCTCTGGCTATTCTTCTATTCCTCATTACTACAAGACAGGCAGGGAGGGGATGGTGCTGTGCAACTGAAAAGATAGCTGGAGATCCAGGAAGGACAACAGTCAGTGCTAGGGCCAAATAACTAAGCTGATGCTCTGAAGTCATCACATACACATTACTCTAAAATTCACATTAACATCAATCACAGTCAATACAGAAGGGAAACTGAACAAGCCTGTCCCTAACCCCACACCTGCAGTTTACCTTCATCAATGCAACCCAACCAGCTGGAGCTAAGCCCTCCTGAGATGATGAAGCCTTTGGACTCAGAATGAGGAAGCACTGAACAGTACCAGGGCACAGAGGAAATCTAAATGCAAGTGAAAAAGCTGAAGAAAACAATCAAGAAGAGAACTGTTCATATAAAATGCATCAGGTTGTTAGGACCTGCATTGAAAGACTATGCATAAAAAGGGAAGAAAAAGAACAGGAGGACAATAATAATGGGGAATAAGGAAGAATTCATCCAGGGTAAGATGCATTCTCTCTTCGCAAGGTAGTCTGTAGTTACTTGATACAAGGTTTCATTATGTTTTCTTTGTAACATCTTATATAATTTACTGATCTGATTTGCTATGACTGTCCCTATGACACAACACAGGAAGCTTTATCATGAGAAACCAGCAATAGAAATGGAATCTAATGATTTCTGGGAACTGAGGGACTTGAAAGTAGCATCAGAAAAAAATTAAACAGGAGGGAGGGAAAAGCAAAAGAGAGAGGCCAAGAGTTACCATGAAAGGCATTAGTATCTTCTGCTATAATATATTATAACAAAATCAGCACAGCATCTGAGTTAATTAGAAGTACTAAATTGAATAGTCTACTAATTCAACTTCTAGAATTAAGAGGGTCTTGAAATAAAGAATTAAAAGAGGACTGGAGTTGATTTTTTTAAAAAACAGATACTGATCATCAAACACTGATGCAATTGAACAGAGTTTGCCTGTTTCATCATTTCAGAAAATCAAATGCTAGTTTTATCATGAAAGGGCCACACCTAAAGCTAGCACTTCACACTGACATATACCTGGATGTTGTGAATAGCTCCACAGTGTAACTGTTAGAGTGCATTCATCTGGACAAAACTGGACACCTGAAACTATACCACAACCCCTTCTGGGCCAGGATCACAGTGAGTACCTAGAATTATGTTTTTACAGTAGTATGGACTGCAAAGCTATGTGATTTTAGGTAATACAGAATAACACATCAATACCTTGTCCCCAGTGCGAAGAACTTCCCAGGAAGAGTACAGTATAACTGCTATGACCAACACCTAAAGGGATTTTATTCTGTTTGCAAATCTTGTTAGGAAAATGCATTATGAAAATAAGAAATAGGTTTTACACAGAAGCTATCTAGGAATATTTCACATATTTAACTACCTTTGAAGAGTAATTACTTCCTGAGTTTTAACTGCATTCACCCCTCTGCCAAGTGGTGATAAGTTTGGCCAAAATCGATGGACAGGTACATCCAAGATATCGACCATGATGTACAGCCAAGTTAAAAGAAATCCTCAGCTTTGCAAAAGAAAAATTCTTGAATAAGAGAAATTTTGAGGCTTGTAAAAACTCTACAAAGGTTCTTGAATTGTATTTCACTAAATCATAATTCCCAGAAGTAGCAATTCAGAGAGAACACTTTTAGGAGTGATATCACTCTATAAGCTCGCACGTTGAGTTGGTTTGGTTTTTTCCTGATACATTACTTCACTTTAAGTGGTTCTAGGATTGATATTCAAGTACCTTAGTGAAAAAGGTAGTGGTGGGCATAACTGAAGTACCTGTAGGCAATCTACTTGATTCACACATTCTCATTAAGCCTCTCTTTCTCACTATAAGTATGTTCTAAAGCAGCAAGATCTTACAATATTGATTTTTTGGAAATCATATTAATGAGGTAAAAATTCAAATCAGAATAACTGTCTCTCAGTGCACTGCTTGCTAACAAATTAACTACATTATTATTCAGAAAAACAGCTCTTTTGCTTTCATAATCTTATTTCCTCTATGCCGAAGGTCTATGTACAACTAGACTATGTATATATGGAGAAGGTATGGTTTTTGTTTTGCCTAATGTCTTTGGTTCCGAAAACTGAAAAATATTCCCTGAACTAAAAAGCTGCATTATTACTATCTTAAAAAATGGATCTTTTTGGCTGTGAGCATTCAGAAACCAATTCTATAAAACAGAATACAAGTACTTTACCTGAAACATAAATAACACGAATGTTAGCAAACTATCCTTCCTTTCTAAACAGAGAGGTTTTATGTGTAGTTAAAAGGAGGGGTGAAAATCAATTTTATCATCAGTATTTGACATGTGTCCACAGCAGAAAAGCACCATATGATTTGACAGTTGCTGGTTTTGTGCTTAGGGCTTAAAAGACAAAAAAAAAGAGGGAGGATTTGTAGGTCAGAAATTAGTTCCCTTGCCACTGCTTCTGGAGAAGCTGGCAAAGCATATGGCCCTGCTCAAATCTCCGTTCTGCGCTCGGAGGCTGCATCAAATTCACATCCAGAGACACTTTTTCTTTTTTAGCTTAACCTAGTCTCTGTTTCAGTGTCTGGATTTTGTTCTGCTGTCACCAGTAAGTAAAGATTAATTAGTGAGTCTTTTGACAGACTGACAGCAGTTACCTCTGGCAATCACGTACCTCTGTGGTGAAACTGAACCACCTTCTCAAAAAAAATAAAACATCAGAGACAGATTTGGCATCAACAATAAACACTGACACCCCAAAAGGAAAATGCTCTGTCCAAAAAAGAACAAATATGTTTGTAATTTAACGCAGGCAATCAGATTTTACTAGCCTTTTACTGTGTTTAAAAATAGCACCACAATTCTTTGTAGCCAACTATTGCAAACTCGAAGATATTATGCAACATTTATATACTAAACAGGAACCACCTTTCAAAATATAAAGTCTCTACCAAGTGCACAAACATCCATATCCTGCCTCTCTCTGTCCATTCATCCACCTGAATGCAGTGCACATGGACCGAGTTGCTAAAATTTCAGAGATTACTGTACAACTACCTTCTGCACAGAAATTGAGTAGCTTAAATCTGCAGCGCACCCAACACCTTCAGCCTCCCCAAAATTCCTGCTTAACAACCAGCATGAATCCCCTTCTCTCACCAACACAGACTGCTACCAGTCTGTGTAACAGCTGAGGAAGGTTTCAACAGTGCGTGGCAAGCATCAGGTACCAATACAACAGGTTACTGGAGCAGTGAAACCCAGCCGTAACCTGCGAGTAATACACGTACAGGGGAGAACACCTGTAACAGTAATGCAGTCTTATATATTCACCCTTCAGATAACTGAGAGGTTCTTTGGACTTACGAAGCCTCTATAGAACAGAGCATCCCCTTGTGCGCGCTAATTAAATGGCATTGCGGGGACGACGACGACGACACGACACAGGGGTTTCGGGTATCTTAGGAGAGCTGTCAAACTTTCCTGACGCGGGGAACCGAAGTTGAAGGACGGGGAGCTCCGGCAGCCCCG
>NW_010173444.1:0-1327 GCF_000695765.1 Mesitornis unicolor | reverse complement strand
GATGACTTGCAATTGAATGAATACCAACAGGTGTAAAAGAAGAGCTATCTATCTCATCTAGGGATGGGAGATAAACTCATTATGTACTGACTTCAAAAGCTCAGTAATATCAAAAAACATTAATTGACTCCCACCAGCTTTGGAATAGTGCCTACTAAAACAGGAATATAATACTCAAAAAGTTTTACTCTTTCAAATGCTCTCAGAGAAGCTGTGGGTTTCAGTTCAGTGTGGGATAATACCATTAAATGAAAATGAAAAATTTCAGATACTGTGAGAATTGACTAATTTTTTTCCTGCATTTTCCTCTATTTATGGATGTATTTATTGTCATAGCAGCACTTCTGGTTATTGCTGCATTTTTTTAGAAGTATTTAGCAAGTGCCACACTGTACAAAAATCAAGAATTAGTTTTCAAAAAATAATCTCAGACACTGTGGCTTGAGAATATGTTTTAAAGCCAGTTTCTTTTTCAAGTTTGTTTGCTGTTCTTGATCACAACCCAAAATAACCCAATACCGTAGCAACAGTTGGTCAGGATCAGAATCCTCCTGACAGAATCAGTTCTCCAGAGATATTAAGATGCAGGAAGGTCTGATAAAGCAACAAATACACATATCAACACTGGACCATTTCTATGAGCAGCGGGATGCAATATCAAGTCCTGTATCTTTTACTCTGTTGAAAATTTAGGCTAGGATTTTAAAAACAGTTTAGGTTATATATATATCCTCAGTTATTGCTGAAAATTGAAGGGAAATTGATTGCTTATGCTCTTTCATATCAACACTGGACCATTTCTATGAGCAGCGGGATGCAATATCAAGTCCTGTATCTTTTACTCTGTTGAAAATTTAGGCTAGGATTTTAAAAACAGTTTAGGTTATATATATATCCTCAGTTATTGCTGAAAATTGAAGGGAAATTGATTGCTTATGCTCTTTTAAAAGTCTCAGCCTGTCCTTCCTTTTCAGGCTGGTAACCCTTAAACCATAACAATAATACTTCCTGTGAATAGACTTTCACGTTGACCATTATCATTTATTCATGATGTGTCTTTTACCCAAGGGTTTTCTTATATATCATTCAAAATATTTCACCTGCTACAAGGTTCATAGACTAAGCTCCAAAATAGCAGACTAATGGGCAATTTAAGGGTAAGATTCTGCTTTGAGACTTACTTGGAATTTTGAAATCTCTAAACTATCACCACTGGCATCCCAGGACAGTTTATTAACTACCAAGCTACAACATAGTGAATTAGGCCATATTCTATCCCATCTTCTTGAAACTGGAAGTGTAAGTAGGGCAGTGGTGGGGAGAAACA
>NW_010173443.1:0-737 GCF_000695765.1 Mesitornis unicolor | reverse complement strand
CCCAAGGTGGTCCTTGCCCCAGCACTGATGTACCCAAGCCCACGGACACCCTGTCCCTTATGTCCCCAATCCCATGGCCACCCATCCCTGATGTCCCCAGGATGGTCCTTGCCCCACCCCTGATGTCCCCAGCTCCATGGTCACTCATCCCTGTTGTCCCCAATCCCGTGGCCACCTATCCCTGATGTCCCCAAGTCCACAGCCACCCACCCCTGATGTCCCCAGCTCCATGGTCACTCATCCCTGTTGTCCCCAATCCCGTGGCCACCTATCCCTGATGTCCCCAAGTCCACAGCCACCCACCCCTGATGTCCCCAGCTCCATGGTCACTCATCCCTGTTGTCCCCAATCCCGTGGCCACCTATCCCTGATGTCCCCACGTCCACAGCCACCTACTCCTGATGTCCCCAGGACAGCCCCAGCCCCATGACCACCCACCCCTGATGTCCCTGAGTCCATGGCCACTCACCTCTGATGTCCCCAGCCCCAAGGACACCCTGTCCTTGATGGCCCTAGGAAGGACCTAAGGCCATGGCCACTCATCCCTGATGTCCCCAGCTCCATGGCCACCCATCCCTCATGTCCCCAGGATGGTTCTGTCCCTGTGGTCACCCATTCCTGATGTCCCCAAGTCATGGCCACCCATCTCTGATGTCCCCAGGATGGACCTAAGGACACGGCCACTCATCCCTGATGTTCCCAGCTCCATGGTCACCTACTCCTGATGTCCCCAGGAC
>NW_010173442.1:0-7516 GCF_000695765.1 Mesitornis unicolor | reverse complement strand
GGTTGGACTGGGTGATCTCCAGAGGGCCCTGTCAGCTCCTGATATTCTGTGTTTCTATGATTTCCACACTCTGCTCCCCACTGTGGAAACCACATGAATTCCTCAAAGAGTGCCTAAATCACTGTAAGAACGCATCTCTCAGACTCTTCAGATATTTCCAGCGCTGCAAAGCAGAAATTGTTAGGAATGGTTTTTCAGTGTGGTGTGCTGCAGCAGCAGTTGATAGTCCTGGGCTCAGTTTTTGGCAGGTTTAAAAAAGATCACTTGATTTTAAGCTGAAGTTTGCTAATTGCACATTCATTTATCAATCTGCTTCCTTAATTCGTTTTGTACTTATATATATGCATTTCTTTGAAATATTACCTTTTAGTGTGAAATGTCACCTTTGAAATGTACCTCACAATACACATTTTTCAGAAATTTTCGCCGTGGAAGTCCAATAAAACTCTTAGCACTGATAATTTCACCCAAATTTAATGAATTTTTTTTATTTATAAATTAGGGATGGGACTTGTTGAGTAACTTGACCTGGTACTTAATAAATACCCTGATCCTCCTTTGTGCATAATTCTATTTCCTTGTAAGCCTCTTCATGGTTTTGAAGGAGCATAATTTTTTATATATGTACTGAAAATTCGTACGTTGAGAAGCACTTCTGTTAATTCCATCTGGAGTAAAATGCACAGCAGTGAAAACCAAATTAAAAGGATTCTGTGGGATAATGTCATAGAGTTTCAGGTTTGTTGCTAATAATTCATGTCCGCATTACTCAGTTCATAAGTTCGGTGGCTTTTTGTGGAAGAATAGAGAGTTCAATCGATGTTCAGCTTGGTTTCATAGACACAATCTGGATATTTTCTATTTCTTTTAAGAGATATTCCTACTGATCTTAAAATTCTCCTAGACTAAATTATGGTATCAGGGTTACTTATGTTGTTGTTAAATAACAGGGATATGAAAATGGTACAAACAGAGAGGATTCAGTAATAGGTGTTCAGATACAATACATACACTATAATTCATATACTGTGATTTTTAGCAGTGACTTCTCAGGACAGGACCATACCTTAAGGATTTTAGTCAGGTAATTGATTATTGCATTGGGGAAAATACTCAGTGATAGTTTTGCAGTCTTAGTTCTGTAGGGATGCCACGGGGTTCTTCTGTGTCGCTATGATACCTTTACTCCTTTCTCCTTTTAAAACTTTAATTCCAGTGATATTCCCACGGAGCAAGAGAATCCTGATGTAACGGTAATGGACATGCAATTCTGTTTCAGATAATATCTGGCCTGTAATAAGTGTAATCAAAACGCATTTTATTCTTAAGAATTACAGCCAACATTTTAGGAAACGCTTAGAACTAGCGTTTAATTTGTATATGAAATCAAAGCGGGTTTGTCGGCAGGTGCATGTCTGAATGTTAAACACGGAGCCTCTCTACAGATGTAAAAGGGGCTGGTTTAATATGTTCCTCTATCCATGGATACAAAGCTGAGTTTCAACAGTCTGCAAATCTGTCCCCAGACGTATAAGTACCTGGCTTGCTAGACAAGCATTTTAAGCAATTATACATCTGAATTCATTTGTACTCGCAACTAGATGCATAAAATCACGTCAAAAATGATTGCAGGCACAAATTGGAAGTCAGTTGCAAAAGATTGGCAATAAATGCTTTTCTAAAATAGATTGCAAAGTTTCTTTCAAACTTTAAACCTCTCATAAATGTGTTACAAAATGAAAGAAACAATTACAGACTTTTTTGCCTCAGTCTTCACCAGAAGAGCTCCAGCCACATCGCCTAGGTAGCAGAAGGCAAAGGCAGGAACTGGGAGAATGAAGAACTGAGACCATCTAAGGAACCTGAAGGTGCACAAGTCCACGGGACCTGATGTGATGCATCTGTGGGTCCTGAGGGAAGTGGTGGGTGTAGTTGCTAAGCCACTATTCATAATATTTGAGAAACAGTGGCAGTTCAGTGAAGTTCCCAGTGACTGAAAAAGGGGAAACATAAACTTCATTGTTAAAAAAGGAAGAAAGGAGGACTTGGGGCACTACAGGCCAGTCAGTCTCACCTCTGTGCCTGGCAAGATCACGGAGCAGATCCTCCTGGAAACTATTGTAAGGCACATGGAAAATAAGGAGGTGACTGCTGACAGCCAACGTGGCTTCACTAAGGGCAAGTCATGCCTGACAAATTCGGTGTCCTTCTACAGTGTGGTTATAGCATTGAGGGATAAGGGAAGAGAAACTGGTGTCATCTACCTGGACTTGTGCAAAGCGATTGACACTGTCCTGCAGTGACATCCTTGTCTCTAAATTGGAGAGGCATGGACTTGATGGATGGATAACTCAGCAGATGAGGAATTGGCTGGATGGTCACACTCAATGACTCAATGTCCAAGTGGAGAGCAGTGATAAGCGGTGTTCCTCAGGGGTCAGTATTGGCACCAGTGCCAATATCTTTGTCAGTGACGTGGAGAGTGGGATCAAGTGCACACTTAGCAATTTTGCCAATGACACCAAGCTCTGTGGTGGAGGGATGCCATTCAGAGGAACCTTTAAAGACTGGAGAGGTGGGCCCAGACAAACCACATGAAGTTTAACAAGGCCAAGTGCAAGATCTTGCACCTGAGACAGGGCAATGCCAGCACAAATCCAGGCTGGGTGAAGAATGGATGAAAGCAGCACCAAGAGAAAGGACTTGGGAGAGTTGGTTCATGAAAACCTCAACAAGAGCCAGAAGTGTGCACTTGCAGCCCAGAAAGCCAACCATATCCTGGGCTGCGTCAAAAGAAGCATGACCAGCAAGTCAAGCTGGTCATGCAGTTCTCCCCCAAGTCAGAAAGTCAGCAATTCTCCCCCTCTACTCCACTTTCATGAGACCCCATGTAGGGTACTGCATCCAGCTCTGGGTGCCCCAACATAAGAAAGATGTGGACCTGTTGAAGCGAATCCAGAGGGCCATGAAGGTGATCAAAGAACTGGAGCACATCTCCTATGAAGACAGGCTGAGAGAGTGGACATTGTGAGAAGGCTGCAGGGGGACCTCATAGCAGCCTTCCAGTTCCTGAAGGGGCCTACAGGAAAGCTGGGGAGGGACTTTTTACAAGGGCAGGCAGGGACAGAACAAGGGGGAATGGTTTTAAACTGGAAGAGGGGAGATTTAGACTGGATATGAGGAAGAAATTCTTGACTGTGAGGTGGTGAGGCCCTGGCCCAGGTTGCCCAGGGAAGCTGTGGGTGCCCCCTCCCTGGCAGTGTTCAAGGCCAGGTTGGCTGGGGCTTGGAGCAGCCTGGGCTGGTGGAGGTGTCCCTGCCCATGGGGGTTGGACTGGGTGGGCTTTTAAGGTCCCTTCAACCCAAACTATGCTGTGATTCTATATTTAGAAGTGCAGTAAATATAGCAAGATAGAAGTAGCTGTTGTTGAGTTGAGGAATACAGTATCAAACTTTAAAGATTACTTCATGTATACTTCAGCAGGCCTAGTTTTCTTTCGGAGTACATGGTATGGAGCTAACAGTGCTCAGTTCTTGTTTGATTGAAATTCATGCAAATAGTATGAGCACATACTCAGTATAGATAAAGATCAAGTCCAGCACTTTTTCAACTGTTTAGTTCTGTTCTTCCACAAAGAGAAGAAAAAGAGTGGAGAGCCTTATTAACACAACACGTTTTCAGCTGAGAAGTGTAATGATTTGTCAACATGCAGATGACAGTGGAATCAGCTGTGAGTGGTCTGGGTTGACAACATAACATACATAAATCATCTGATTAAGAAGGTAAGGGCAGAGATAACCAATTTCTCCCATTTGAGAAGTTCTCTGATTATAATACAGTCTTGATTTTGAGAGCTGTTAATTGGCAGAGATAATGGCCATTCAGGAAGGGGTCAAGATATTAAGTAAGGAGCTGGCCCATTATCAGTCCCAGTGAAAAAAGAAATTGAAACAATTTTGCACTGTCTGGTGGCACAGTCTGACAGGGAACAACACCATGGGAAAGTGGAGCTCACTAAGGTTATGGGATTTTATTACAAATGCAGCAGACACCCTAAAGAAAGGATCCAACTAAGCCAGCTATTGATTCGAAGTCATGCTCCCAAAATGTATAGTATAGTTAAGTGTATCTTTTAGAAAGAATTGGCATATGCAAATCTTATTTATGCACACATTAGATCTCTAAGTGCATAATGATGCACAAAATTAGATGGGAATATAAAATATCAGCAAGTTTCAATGTACCACACTTGGATGATGTATAGTCAGATTCGTGTTGTGTTCTTGCCTGTGTTCTGAGCCAACTGGTAGTGACTGGAAGTGATTAGTAGAGGTTTTTTTAAGATAAAAAACATTGGATAAAATAGGCTTTAGAAAAGAAATACAATTAATAGTTTCCAAAAACACTGAAACAGCAAACACCTTTTAAAAGATCTGTTACCACAGAAAATATCTATATACCAAGGCTGAGATTATCTGTCTCACTTTATAATGGGGAGTAAATATTAACAAAGGAGTAGTACTGTATGCACAAGTAAAGAACACAAGTACAGGTGACTGTAGGAAGTTCATTAACATTTCAGAGTGAAAAGTAAGCATTCAAGAATTGAGGTTCATAAAATCAGAGAGCTGAGTATTTGGAAGAGACATTGGAGGTCGTCTAATCCAGCCCTCTGCTCAAAGAGGTCCGGTTAAAGCAGGTTGCTCTGATCCATGTCCATTCAGGTTTTGAACAAGCCCAAGGCTTGAAACTCAGAATCACAGAATCGCTCGGTTGGAAAAGACCTCTGAGATCATCATGTCCAACCGTTCCTGTCTACCCACTAAACCATATCCCTAAGTACCTCATCTACCCGCTCTTTAAATACATCCAGGGATGGGGACTCCACCACCTCCCTGGGCAGCCTGTTCCAGCTTCTGACGACCCTCTCAGTAAAGAACTTCCTCCTTCTCTCTAACCTGAACCTCCCTTGGCACAGCTTGGTGCCGTTTCCCCTTGTTCTATCCCCCATCACCTGGGAGAAGAGACCAGCACCCACCTCTCTACAAGCTCCCTTGAGGGAGTTGTAGGTGGTGATGAGGTCTCCCCTCAGCCTTCTCTTCTCCAGGCTAAACAACCCCAGTTCCCTCAGCCGCTCCTCATCAGGCTTGTTCTCCAGAGCCCTCCCCATCCTTGTGGCTCTTCTCTGAACACGCTCCAGAATCTCAGCATCCTTCTTCTAGTGAGGGGCCCAGAACTGAACACAGGACTCGAGGTGCGGCCTCACCAGTGCTGAGTACAGGGGGATGATCACCTCCCTGGACCTGCTGATTTTCTTGGCAACCTGGTTCCATGCTTGGTTACACTTATGTTCTGGAAGAGCCGTCAAATGTGGGTGGTTGTCTGGCAATTAAGAATGACACTTAACAGACTTAGTCTCAAGAGAGTGTTGATATATTTGTAAACAGGACCAAATGTCCATAGGTTAATGATCAGAATATACCACCTGACCCTGCATCCTATGTAGTTATGAAAGAAGGCTCTCTGAAAGCCCTGTTCGTGAAGATGTTAGTGATACATTCAAGACACAAGCAGGAGCGACATGCTGCTTTCGAGATCAAAAGAATTACTGACTTTAGTAAGCCTACAGATGCTCACTTCTAAAAACTTATAGATGAAGGAGAATGTACTAGATGGATAGAGAAAAATAAATGTGGTACAGATTTCCAGAAAAGAAAAGATTGATACTGACAACTATGATGCCATAAATATTCTTTGAATGCCTTGTAAAGCAATGAAATAAGTATTCCATCATTAATAGCTGGGATAAGAGAGCCATCAACAGTAGGCAGCGAGGCTTTAGAAGAACTGTATAACATCAGTCAAACTCCATTGCTTGTTTTCATGCAATTACAGAATTGATGGGCAATGGGAATGAAGTAGATCATATATATTTGGATTCTAGTGAAGCATCTGATATGGCATCTTAGGAATTTTCAGGTTGAAAATTTGACTCGGTGCTGCCTTCAATAAGATCATGACCGTGCAGGCTGTAAACTGCCTAGATGAGTACAAGAAAGTAGAAATAATGAACAGCAACGTCTTGGGAGGAGGAATCTAAGAAAGCTGGCATCTGTTAGCAAGGGTTGGCAAGAATTAGATGTTTAATATCTATATTAGTGAGCTGAAAGAAAAGTAAAGAGCGCACTAATGAAATCTGAAGATAGTATTAAATTGGAAGGGGTGTGCTCATCATTAAAGAAAAAGATAAAGTGGGATTTGAGAAGTTACAGATGTGGTGAAACTGAGAAACGCTATTTCTATTAGAACTATGAAAGCCTGTTCACTTTGAGGAAATAATCTGAAACACTGGTGTGTTGGAAGATACTGGTATTGGTGTCACAAGAAAGCAGAGAAATTCAGATGATTCCAGGAAGTATTGGAACATATGAAAGTGATTTTACAGGGCATTAACAGTAGTTTCTCCTTATGTGCATGAAAACGAGTTTCAGTTCAGGTGATGGGACTATGCTGAAAGAAATATTGTAAAACTAGATGCAATCAGAGGAAAGGGTAAATAAGGCAGCTAAGAGGAATGATGTGCAAGCAGTGACTGAAACGGGATGAAAAGATGACAGAACATACTTAGGACAAACTTGCCAGATTTTATGTACTTTCCAGGGATGAGAACATCCCTTGTCTGGACATTGGATCTCTTCTCTGGACATTGGATCCCTTGTCTGGACATTGGATCCCTTGACTGGACATTGGATCTCTTCTCTGGACATTGAATCCCTTGACTGGACATTGGATCCCTTGTCTGGACATTGGATCCCTTGACTGGACGTTGGATCCCTTGACTGGACATTGGATCCCTTCTCTGGACATTGGATCCCTTGTCTGGACATTGGATCCCTTCTCTGGACATTGGATCCCTTGTCTGGACATTGGATCCCTTGACTGGACATCGGGTCTCTTCTCTGGACGTTGGATCCCTTGACTGGACATTGGATCCCTTGAATGGACATTACATTGGATCCCTTGACTGGACATCGGGTCTCTTGCCTGGACATTGGATCCCTTGACTGGACATTGGATCCCTTGACTGGACATTGGATCCCTTCTCTGGACATTGGATCCCTTGTCTGGACATTGGATCCCTTGACTGGACACTGGGTCTCTTCTCTGGACATTGGATCCCTTGACTGGACGTTGGATCCCTTGACTGGACATTGGACCCCTTGTCTGGACATTGGATCCCTTGACTGGACATTGCCTAAGGCATTTTGTGATGATAGGGACCATTCTTTTATTGCTCGTAGAAAACATGGGATCTCAACAAAGGCAGGTTAAGGAATGGCAGTTCTGAATTGAGTACCAATTTCTGCTCTGACCACTGAAAATATCTACCATCAGCAAGATGGGAGTGAAACAAAAGAGAAATAGCACTTATGACATTAAACAATGCAAGAGATTTTTAAAAATAAAAGTTAAGAGAAGTATGCTTTACCTCCAGCCAGCTATTTAGAATATTTTA
>NW_010173441.1:0-261 GCF_000695765.1 Mesitornis unicolor | reverse complement strand
GGGGGGGACTGGGAGGGACTGGGAGGGGCTGGGAGAGACTGGGAGAGACTGGGAGAGACTGCGGGGGAACTGGGAGAGACTGGGAGGGAACTGGGAGGGACTCGAAGGGCCCTGGGAGGGACTCAGAGGGAACTGGGATGTACTGGGAGGGACTGGGAGGGAACTGGGACGAACTGGGATGAACTGGGAGAGGACTGGGGGTGACTGGGAGAGACTGGGAGGGAACTGGGGTGAACTGGGATGGACTGGGAGGGACTGGGA
>NW_010173440.1:672-1093 GCF_000695765.1 Mesitornis unicolor | reverse complement strand
CCCCCCTGGATCCCCGGTGCTCCCGGTGTGGCTCTTCTCATCGCATCCATCCCCTGGCCCCTGCTCTGGAGACCCCATCCCGGGCTGCGTGGGCAGCTCTGGGTGCTGAGTGTCCCCACGGGCCGGGGGGCTCTGCTGGGCTCTCCCGAGGTGGGGTCCTGTGGGGATGGGCTGGGGGCTGCGTGGCCCCTGGGTCGGCCTCTGAGCGGGGCTGCGCAGGGGAGGGGGAGGGCAGGGGGCGAGGAGGGATGCGGTCACCGCTGCATTGCTGGGAACCGGGGCAGATGCGGGAAGGAGCCACGGGGCAGGAAGCGATGAGGACTCGTCCATCTCTGATGGAGAAGCGCTTGGGGACAGGCGAGTCAGTCGCAAGGGGATGGGGGTGTCTGGGAAATGTGTCTCCACGCCGGATTTGTACTGG
>NW_010173440.1:0-469 GCF_000695765.1 Mesitornis unicolor | reverse complement strand
GGGGAGGTGGTGCGGGGTTCAGGGGTGCCCCTGCCGCTTTGCTGGGTGCTGGGTCATGGCTGAGCCCCGGCCCTGCTCTGCGTGGGTGTGGGATGCTGCTCCTCGCCCCACAGCCCCTCAGTGGGGTGGGCACCGCGCCGCTGTCACCCCAGGAAAGCCAAGCCCTGGCGCAGCGTGTTTGCCCCCACTACATTGCGGGATCTGCCCTTTAATCGTCCACACACCCCCAGTGACCCAGTAACCCAGGCCAGTGGGGAGAGGGAAAACCGATGGCAGCAGCATCGCCCGTCGGCCCGAAGGACGCTGCGGCCGCACGCGGGATGATCGATGGCTGCTGCTCCCCCTGCTCGTTAGCGCTGCGCGTCCTGACGACCTGGGGCTGTGGGGAGCACCGTCCTGGCCCTGCCCAGCTCTGGGGACACGGCAGCGGTGACGCAGGACGGGGTTGGGCTGGGGCAGGCAAACAGCG
>NW_010173439.1:0-9897 GCF_000695765.1 Mesitornis unicolor | reverse complement strand
TGCTGTGTGATTAATGCAACCCATTTACTCCGTGTAGTATCAGTGGCATGGTGCGTAGAAGGAAAGTTACCCTTGAACATCCAGCCTAGCACTGGTAATCGAGGTGCTATTTTTGGTGCTTCAGTGCCAATCTGTTCCATTTTTCAGTGGGCAGTTCCCTAGACAGCGTAGATGGGCTTTGGCTCCCTAGGACCAGAATTCTTTACTGAATGTATTCAGGAGGGGCTTGTATAAGTCTGGTTTTTGTTACCTAAAGTACTCTTAAAATTGTTATGTGAAACAGGTTAAAACAGAAAACGAGTATTGCCAGAATTCAGGCAATCCTGCAAGAAATTGTCCTTTCCCCAAATGGAAAAGGATAACAAATAGAGAATGTAAGGCTTGGGTTTAGGTAGGGTTTTTTTGTTTGGTTGGGGAGAGTTTGTCTCTTCATATAGATGCTTCTTCCTTGGTATCAAATAATAAAGTTAGAGGGAACATTTGGTGCTAAGTGAAGTTGGGTTGATGGGTGAATCCTGAAGACTTTGTTCAGTTGCCACTCAGTCTCTTCCCTACTAACAATTGCAGGATTCGGCAAATAGTTGTTGTGCATACACAGTATTTGTCAGGGGTTTCAGAGAATAAAATATGAAAATAATTGAATACTCTGTCTTAAAGTTAGAGCACTGTTTACAAATAGTTTGCTTCACAGCAGTTTTATCTGCATTCATTGAATGTGTGTGGTGATTTTACAGTATCACATGATGCAACAGTCAATTGAATATTTATTATTATTTTATACTTTTTCTGTCAACCATGAAAATGCTTGATATGTAACATTCAAACAGGAATAAAACAAAAAGAGTAAAAAGAGATCAAAGGCGTCATGAAACAAATACATTCTTCCTCCATTCCAGTTATAAACTATGTCAGCTGTAAGTTTGCAGCATGCACAGTAAGAAGCATCTCTGACTCAGAGAAGTAATGGGGAAGAGGTGACAGATCCTCCTGTACCCTGAGGGTGAGAAGAAGTCAGGCTCTCTGCCTCTCCCTGGGTCACAGAGGCTAAACTCACTTACATGTCTCAGGGCAAGAAGGGGTAAAGGTAAAGAAAAAATGCTGTACTGTTTTAAAGGTGATTGCTTGTGTATTTAGAATAAGGACTTCTTCATCTGTGCTATCAAACAGATAGAGTTAAATTGGTTAAATGGTATGTGGTGTGCTGTATGAAGTGTATGACTGTTATGTAAAGGTTTTAATGACTTTCTTCATCTGTCTGCTTAGGAACACCATGTGTCGGGTAAAATATTGAGAACAGTCAAGGTATTAAAGAAAGCTCATCTAAATAAAGGAGGATTAACATGACATTGCAGTTACTTAATCCTGCATTGTCCTGCCATGTGACTGCAGGGTTACTGAAACTCAATGTTTATTTTGCCTGGTGCACAAATTATGCTTTTCCTGTCATTTTACAGGATCAGTTGCTTTGTTAAACTCACCATGGTAAGGAAACAGAGGGGCAGCAAACTTTTTACAGCAAAGCTTCAAGGCACAATGACAAGCTCACAAACTGAAGAATGAATCAAAGGCAAACCCTATGTTCAGATCTTGGACTGGTACCAGAATCAATGAGAAGTACACTCTTAATGTCAGCTATTCAAAATGATGAATAGATTCATTCAGATTTATTCTGGATTTATTCAGAATAGTTAATCAGCTGTTTGTTTGACCTTTATCTATCAAGTTAGTTTTCAAAGCGGCAAGCTATTTGTGTCAAATATTTTGCATGTGTCAAATGTACTGCATAGACTGTGAGCAACTCGCCACTTTTGTGCACAAAGTTTACAGTTTTAATTGCAAAGTTTCTTTTACCTTGTAGATGAAGATCCTGACACACTAAATCTGTTAGTGAGAGACAGACGTAAACAGCTTCCAGTTTCCTCTCTGATTTTGAACAGAACTGAAATATGCATATATGCCAGATTTATTTTTTAAATAACTTCCAAATTAATCCTTGGACTTTTCAGTAAGCTGCTTTTGTTTGGGGCTAAGTTTGACACAGTGTCCACTATGTGCAGGATTGCATATTCATACAGAATTATTTAATTTAAACTCCTTATTGGTACATCTTGTTAAATGGGGACATGATTGCCCTACAAACTATGAATACAGGATATGTGAATGATGGAGGTCTTGAAAAACACCGCTATGCCAGATGGCATCATGAGAGTTGTGGAGAGGACAATGGGTGCCTGGAGGGCTATGGAGGACAGACAGCACAGGCTGACCCCACTTGAGAAACTAATGCAGGCTATGTCCCAGAATTACAAAGTGGTGAAAGAATTAACCCTGGGAAAGAGAATTGGCTCCTATTGAATCAAAGTAGAAATAGGGAGTTGGAATTTCTCGCTAGCGAAGCTTAGAATTCATTCCATAATTCAATTCATAAGGGGTGTGGTGAGTAGGTCGAGAGAGGTTCTCCTTCCCCTCTACTCTGCCCTGGTGAGACCGCATCTGGAATATTGTGTCCAGTTCTGGGCCCCTCATTGCAAGAAGGACAGGGAATTGCTGGAGAGAGCCCAGCACAGAGCCACAAAGATGCTGGAGGGAGTGGAGCATCTCCCTGAGGAGCGGCTGAGGGAGCTGGGTCTCTTTAGCTTGGATTAGAGGAGACTGAGGGGTGACCTCATTAATGTTTATAAATTTGTAAAGGGCGAGTGTCAGGAGGAAGGAGCCAGGCTCTTCTCTCTGATGTCCAATGACAGGGCAAGGGGCAATGGGAGCAAGCTGGAGCATACAAGGTTCCATGTGAACATGAGGAAAAACTTTTTCACTGTAAGGGTGACAGAGCACTGGACCAGGCTGCCCAGTGAGGTTGTGGAGTCTCCTTCTCTGGAGACATTCAAAACCAACCTGGACGCGTTCCTGTGTGACCTGGTCTAGGTGATCCTGCTCTGGCAGGGGGGTTGGACTGGATGATCTTTCGAGGTCCCTCCCAACTCCTGAGATTCTGTGATTCTGTGATTCTGGCAGCACTGTGTGGGTCACCTGCATTCTGAGCACCGTAGTTCTGTACATATACAAATGGACCTCTTTGCAAAGAAAGATGCTATCTGAACTTTAAGTATACATGTAGGTTGTACGTTCCTTTTATTTGTTGTTGTTATATGAATCTATAGACAGAGTCACAGATAAATGCTTAGGTTTGGATTAGTCTTTAAAGCAGTCAGAAACATTTTCTCTAGATGGCAGCTATTACAAAAAAATTAGTCTCTGCACTTTGGGGAGTTAACACATCTTGCCCCATCGCTCAAGCACCCCCATGGTTTGAAAAAAAAGCAACCAAAAAAACAAAAACCCAAACCCCAAAACAAACCAATGTTATGCCTCCCCTCCTACAACTTGTCCTGTCCATCTGCCATCTTCCCTGCCCCAGCTCATGGGCTGCAGGGCTATAGGTGTTAAACCCCTAGAGCAGCCTGGCTAGACATGCTCCTACCTGCAGCCAGAGATAGCAAGGTTTCCTTTGTTTCATAGCAAATTTTACTAGTATGGATAAGGCTTTTATTTGGTCACAGTAATTTTGGTGAGAAATGTTATGCCGGCTTTACTGACTCATTTGCAGAGGGTTCATTAACATAAAAAGCTGGGACGAGGGATATAGGTGTGGGCTGAGCAGGTGCAGGAAAACAAGCTTTGGTTCAGCCAAATTGGGGTAGAAGTTTGTGGTGAACTGTCAATTATTTTTCTTTTTATAAGTAGAGAATTTGATACCTCCATTAGTCTCCAAATACTAGGCTTAGGCCTAGCTCACTTGAACTGCACTGAGCTAAAAACGAAAGAGAAAGTGCAGACGTATTTTTACCAGTATTAGGCATTGAAAGTAGATGCTGTAACTGTGGCCATCAGATATGTGTTAGCTTGACAGCAGTGATTTTATTAGCTCTTGCAATACTCTATCAGCTTTTAGCTACAACAGTAATAAATAGCATGCTGGAGACAGAAAGGAACATGAGTGTTTATGAAAGTTTACAGGGCTTAGTAGCCTTATCAGTACTTATACTGATAAGAGGTGAAATTTTATTGAACTTCTATAACCAAGCATTGTTGTAAGTGAATAGTATTACCATTTTGTACCTATTGCATTAAGACCTGAAAAGAAAAATGCTTATCATGAGAAAGTAGCAATTAAGATTTTGGGCAAGACAAAGCTAAGAACAGAAGACTCAATGTTTGCTATCTCATGAAATATCCAGCATGGAAAAGCTGCACCACCCACATATCATCAGACCGTGTGAAGTGGTGGAGACACTCTCAAAACTGCACCTGGTGATGGAGTATGCAGGAGGTGGGGAGCTCTTCACTAAAATCAGTACAGAGGGGAAGCTGCTAGAAACAGCATGTAAAATAATCTTCTCCCAGGTTGTGCCTGCTGCAAAGCACATAAGTTGCTCTTCTTCCACAGGCATGCTGCCCCTCACTACTCTAGCAGATTTTGTGGATGTATCATTTGTTTTTTTACTAGTAGGTTTACTGTTACAAAGATTTCAGGCCCATGTTTCTGAAAAGCAAAACAGCTAGAGAAGAGCTACCTTAAAGGTATCCAAGAGAATTTTCACATCCACCTCAAGTTACTGTCTCTCACTACAGCTTTTGGGAGGAGACTGAACTGGGAACATCTGGTGAGTGGAACCAATCCTTTAGCAATAATGTTCTCCTGTCTGCTTTAAGTTGCTGTAGGCACCAATTAACAAAGCTTAATTTCTTTCATCCAGCTATTTTAAAAGATAGGATCAGTCACTCTTCCACTAGAAGAAAGTGTCCCAGAGAAGAGGCTTTTTGTTAAGTATTGCAAACATCCAGCTTGCTTATCAATGAATGTGGAAGACTAGCACTTAGGACTGTTAATTCTCAATCCTCGCTTTGAAACAAATCTGTCAAGTTAACATCCAGCAAGTCACTTCCCCTTGCCTAGTTTTCAGTATTGCAACTGGATTTAGGATGATGCTATTTATAAGATGCTTTGGGCTCTACAAAGGCAGAAAAGGGCAATTAACTACTTCCAGTATAATCTCCTCTGAACCTTGCATAGTAACTACAGATACTTAGAACAACAGCATAAAAACATAGGAAGACTCTTCTGCAAGTTTGAGAAGTAAAACTACTATTTGTTTGTTAGCTCAGGGTGCCCTCCAGTAGCTCATATTCTCATATGCCACGTAATAGTGTCAGGCTCTGAAAGCTTGAAAAGCTCTGAAAGTCAAAAGCAAGTGTGTTCTTAGGTCAGATGCCTAGAAACTACATTACAAACTGCTCATGGTATATGCAAACAGTATGAATTTTTTTAATGTATTTTGACAAAATGCTCAAATGTCTTGTAAGTGATGGATTAGCTTCAACACCTTTTCCATAGGACAGATATTTAAGAGCTACTGGGACTTACATTTAGAGATCACATCTATTTCTTAGCATTAAACCCAGACTATCAAGCTGGTCAACCTCTTCACTCATACACAGACTTCTGCAAACACATTTTATTTTTGCTAAGCCATCAAATCCAGGCTGCTTAAATCCCATATTATTGCTGTTAATTCACACAAGGACAGAAGATCCCTGCCTGTTATTAATGACAGATTAAAAATCTTAGGATGCTGAAGTGTTTCCTTATTGCCTCCAGATACACATATACCTTGTTACTACAAAGGGTAGGGCAGAGAGTGCTCAAACACATCCATTCCTCCTAGTTATTTCAAAGATGAAGTTAAACCCTTTACCTAATCAAGACAGATATATCTCTGTTAAGCAGAGCAAATTCAGTTTGAGTCCTTGACTACTGCCATTTTCAAGGAAAAAGACTTCAAGTTACATTAGATTTCTAAAACTTGAAGACACCACTTAACTTGGTGTCCTGCAAGGACATGAAATACCACAAGGCACAAGTCTGTGGTCCTTTTCTCCTGCCACCACCAGTTCTTCATAGGACATTAGATCACACAACAGAATTGTAGCAACTTACTTTCTTTATATATTATTACGTTCACTTCATGGTCTTGGTAAACTAAAAGCTTTCACTTTGTGAGTCCACAAGCTTACAATACATACAAAAATTGAATTAGTTAAAAATAAATTATTTTGTTACTTACATCAGTACAGAAATGTAGTAATTGCAAAAGCGAGTGCTCTGAACCCTGAAAAAATAAAATGCACAGATTTTGCACATGAAGGTATCCAGTCTCGTAGGATTAGCCATGATGCCATCACAAATTTGCTTAATGAAAATAGTTGATACTAGTTAACAAGAAACTACTATTCTTATAAAACCAGCATCCTCCTCATCTTCTCCATCTACTCTGTTGTTTTTTATCAGTAGAGAATTAAGTTAAATTTGTTTAAATACTTTAACTTCTCAATTTCATTGTAGTGCTTATTTCTGACTTTGTCCAAGGTAATTCCCTTTCTCCTGTGTGATAATTAATTGATTAAGGGTAGTCACTTGAGAACTTTCCCATGAACAAGCTAATACCAATTTTTCCTCTTGTTCTACAGCATGAGAATATAATTCACTGGGACTCGAAAGCAGAAAATCTATTCTACACCAGTAACACCTGTGTTATGGTGGGAGACTTTGGATTCAGTGCAGTGAGATGAAACTTTAAATACTTTCTATGGCTCTCCTCCTTATGCTGCTCCTGAACTCTTCCAAGATGAAAACTATGTTGGCATTTACATAGCTATCTGGGCACTGGGCATCATGTTATACTTTATGAGAAGAGGTATCATGCCATTTCAGGCAGATACAGGGGCCAAACTGAAAAAGTGCATTCTTGAAGGGACATACAGTTTGCCTCCCTGCCTCTCAAACTTGCCAGAAACTGATAAAAGGAGTTCTTCAGCCAGTACTAAACAAACAATACTCTGTCAAAATTATTATGAGCAGTGAATGGATGAAAGAGATACAGTACCCCAACCCTTTAGAGCTGTTTAAACTGGATTCAAAGTATTTATCAGAGGTCGGTACACTCTAAGAGGAAGAAACTGAAGTGAAAAATATTCTGGAAGATCTGGGAATCACAGAACACCACATTCAAATAACCAGGAAAGGGATGCACACAGCTCAATAACAGGGGTCTACAGAATTGTTTTGAATCAAGTATAGAAGGGCACTTGAATGTGTTCCTATAATGTCCCATCCAGACCCCAAAAAATAAGACTTGAGGAGAGGAATCCGTTCTTACAGTGGGATGAAGCACACATCCAAGCTGTGATCTATTCTGCAGGCTTTCTACTCTGCACATTTAACAAAGGGTTATGTTAACTTCTCAGAAGTTTTGATCTTACATTTTTGTAATTTTAAAATAAACTAAAAATGCCTCATGTCCTTTATATTTCTCAAGTCACACTGAAGCGCCTAAATGCAGAGCTCTCATACACTTATTTGCCCTTTGCTCCAGAAACTTGGTATAGTCAGTGCAAGAACTCAAGTAAAACAGGTAAGAGATCATTTGTAGATATAATCTTTAATAAAAGTCAAATAGTATTGCACTTAACATGTATGGGAGATTCTCAGTATGGGCATACAACAGCTAATTTCTTGAAAAGTTTTACCTTAGCTTGACACAACTTTACCACTGCAAACGAGGACAGTTTTTGCAGAGAACTAAATTTAAGCGGAAACCAGGCAATAAACTAAACAACTGCAAATTCTTCTCTAAAGCTTCTTCAGCAAATTAAATGCGATAAGATGCATATAGGAGCCTTTATTTTTTTAAATTTTGTTTAAAGAAACAGCAATGGTGCTGTTGGCCATTGTTCCAAATTTGTCACAATTCAGAAAGGCAAGTTAGGATATGCTCTTTTATCCCTGCATGTGTGGCTACAATTCCCAGTGCATAGCTGGTTGGGCTACCATCTACTAACCTAATGCCACCTTCCATTATTTGTACAATTCTGATAGTCTAGAACTGCTTGGACTCCCATTGTACTCCAAAAAAGAAAGATATAAGCATACTCCAAAGCTCATGTAGTTTTAAATTTTTGCTTTAGCACTAGGTATCACAGCAAGTTGAATATAATCAATAACAAAATCCACTTATATACCGAGCATTACAGGCTTGTACTAGCTTCTGCCATACTACTTCTGCCAGCACAAAGCTGATTTTGATACTCTTGACCACTGCAAGTAAGAAGTTATATAGCCTGACACTTCCAATTGTTCTGAGCATCACGAAGATGTAGATACTCCTACCTTCAGCTTAATTCAGGTATTTTATTCTTTAATTCTTAATATCATTAACTCCAAAACAAATGTTGGAAGAGTACAGTAGCTGTCCCTTCCCTGAACAGGCACAGTAGAAATGACTAAGCTAAGAGGAAGAGCCTATATTTTAGTTAAGGCAAGTAAACCAATACAAGGTTTAGAGAGGTACAGCTGGTGATTTCAAATTTAAGGGCAGGGATACCTTATCTACTATGGAGACTGGAGATGAACAGTTGACTTTAAAAGGATTAATTAATGTAAATGAGCAACAGAATTACTCTAAAAAGCCACTGTCATGGTTTCACTGGGATAGAATCAATTTTCTATTCAGGAAAGCTGCATTCTTGAGAAGACTACAGCACTCAAGTCAATGGGAACAAAGTTGAGAAGACACTTCGATATAGTTTTAAGCCAGCACTGGCTTAAGCACTGCTTTCATAAGGCAGTTATAAGAGATTAATTGTATTTCATAAGATAGGAATGAATTCCTCCACTATAAACAGCTTCCATCTGAAAACATTTAAGTTCTCTTGCAACACATTCCTGAAATAACAGTTTCCCACTAGCTTAAGCAACTTTTTCTTTCCACTTTTGTAATGGAATGATCAAGAAGGTCCACACAGTTTGTGAACTCACAACTTTGGGTTTTCACAGGGACAGTTTCCTCTTTTATTTCTGTTAAAGAAAAATACATCTTGAAAACCCAAGAAGTCAACATTACTTTAACAGGTTTCATTTATCTAAAACTATTTAATAAAAGATCAGCCTCACAGAAAGTGAGGTCCCTGTGGTTAATTTTTTGTGTCAATAGCTCACTTCTTGGCTTGTCCACTGCCAGCAATGGACTTAGTTCCATGGTATCCTGGTTTGAGCTAAATAGAACTAATTTTCTATTTAGTGATTTTACTTTTCAGCTCAGTCTCTTTTAAGTGACTGAACTTGCTGAAAACTGGCAGCATGTTTTCCCCAGACAGTGCTGCTAGAAGATATGCTCAAGGTCAGTTGTCTCATCATGGGTGCTGTGTCTGCGCCTACGGGGGGAGAAGCGGACCCAAAACTGACCAACTAGGTATTCCATCCCACATACGTCATACTCGGTATAAAAACCTAGAGACCACGAGGGTCTTGTGCCTTTGCCCTTTTCACCGTTCCTTCCATCTCGACCCTTCTGTCCATCTCGATCCTGCAGAGGCCAAGGCCTGAGCAGAATCCTGCTTGTTCGTCTCCCTCTGATCCTGATTTGCGTGTTCTGCATCCTGCTCCCACCTGCTGCTGAGTTTGGTCTGGGACTTTTCCAGTGCCCGGCTCTGCAGAGCCTCTGGTGACGTATTCGTCATTGGGGGGGGGAAGCTTGGAGGGGAGGATTTTTTATTGGTTTTGTATATATTTGTACATATTTGTATATATTTCATTATTTTCCTATTTACAATATTATCTGTAGTATTAGTATTATTGTTTCATTAAATCTGTTAGTTTATTTTCCAACCTGTAAAGTCTCTCTCCCTTATTCTCTTTTCTCTTCCCTTCTGGGGAGGGGAGAGGGGTTAATAGAAAGCATCTGTCCAGGGTTTAGTGGCCGGCCCAGCCCTAAACCACGACAGATTTATTGGCGCCCAACGTGGAGCAGACCGGATTTTATCAGTTTGCCTGAATAGTTTGAA
>NW_010173438.1:23270-26392 GCF_000695765.1 Mesitornis unicolor | reverse complement strand
TACACACTGCTTTTTTTTTTTCTGTGTGCTCACTGTAGAGTCTGTGTAACTGTGAGGAGCACCTCTCTACGAAGGTGCCTTTAATATAAAGTCAGTGCACCGAATTTAAATAAAGGCTTACCCTTGCTGTGTACATCAACCCTTGCTGACGGGAGCACTCCATAATGTGCAGCCACTGTAGCAATATGGTCAGATGGAAAACAACATAAAAGCCATAAAACCAGTTAATAAAGAAAGTTATTTAACATTAGCCTTAAAGTATTTTTCACGCTGAAGTATATTAAAGGGACTAGAGCCTTTATGTCTATTTGTGCAGAGAAAAGTTCTTTCCCAAGGGCCACCAAGTTAATTGGCTGCCAGGCAAGAGTGTGAGTGAAATAGATGCAAAGCATTCAGACTTCTGAGCCTGATAATCTTTATTACCCCTTGCGAGATTGAAAGAGTTTGTCTTCATCCCATAGGAAATGGCACAGTGCAGCAGTATTTACACAATATGATCAGTATTCAAAATATTGTAAGGCAAATTCAATTCCACTTCATACAGCTCTCAGTGTGTGTTGCCATAATCAATAGGAACAGTACATTATAGTAAATACTATAAAAGTAGTTTTGCATCTCTGTCAAGTGGCAGTGGGTGTCCTGAATCTTGCTGATTCACTTCCTAGTGTAAGTACTGTAAGTTTTAACTCTTTTTATAAACCAAAGCCTCAAGTTCTCAGAGGGAGTTAAACTGGCTATCAGTTTCAGACCAAGCATCCCTCTGTTTTCTAAGGAGCAAAATCAGCTCTGCTCAGAGACCAAGCTAGGGCTCTGCTATTGCCTTCTGCATAGAGAGCTTTGTTCTGAGAATCACAAAGTTTGTGCAGGCTTGAGTTACCAAAATGAACTCACATGTTTTTCCAAGATTAAATATGTGTTTTCAAGCTAAAAAGATTGAGTAACAGTGACATCTATACAATGAAATATATTTTTTCTTTTTTTAGATACATTTTAAAAGCATCAGCTGTCTGTATTCTTTATGTCCAAAAACTGGCCCAATTTAGCATGTTGAAAGGGAAACCAATAAGAACAGTTATGTTTGGGGTGGTTACCAGCACTAGGAGGAAACGGCTTGGAGACTATCACAGTTTCTTTCACTGTGAAGAGTCACAGGGTCACAATTTGATGCAGAACAAACTTTGAGCATGGTGTTAATCTCTGTTTATCCCATAGTAATGAAGTTATTGTGAGAGTCAAAACACTTCACTAAAAGGAGAACATACACCAATTGTATTACAGAAATACTCAACAGGAACAGAAACTGAAGAGATTCTCTGGTTGAGAAAGAAGATCAGGTAGGGGGACGACAGAGAAGACTATGACTGTGGCAAGGTGTTCAGGGAGCAGCTAAGGTAAACCAGGTGTCCTTCTTCGTAATGCAGGACCAATAGCAAAAAGTCTTAAAACTGTGGTCTGCATTTGACCTCTAGTTTTAAAGAATAGGTTGGATGTTTTCATACTTGAGGAGCTGAACTCTTCTTGCCTCTCCAAGGAGATGTCAGCATAAAAGCGCCCTTTGAACTTGAAGTTCTAGCTTATACATTGGTAATTTGCAGCTGATTTCAGGGACAGCTGCGTGAGGTTGGTATGGCTCTTCCTTTTCCCAGAAATGTTGAGCACCAATTACTTCAAATGACATAGATGAAAATAATCAAGGAGTGGCTTCCCTGAGAAGTTAATCCTTAATTTCTTTTGTAAATGATGGTTTTATACTCTGAAGTACAATTAATAAGTAAGAGAGTGGATCATTCAGTTGATTCATCAAAAGGACTCTTATCATAAATTGTGACTTGATGGAGTCAAGGTACAGACATGCCTTGCTATCTGTTAGAAATATTTTCATTTTGAATACTCTGGTTTAGGCATAGCCTTGTGATAGTCCATATAATAACTGTAGCTGATTTCTGATCTTCTGTAGTGTGGATAAAAGGATGTTTCTGGATGTAGCCTTTGCTGCCAGTAAACAAAAGTTTTGTTTACTAATGCATCTCCACTCTTTCAATGCCAGAACACAGTGATAAAAGTCTACTGATTTTCTCAATTCACGTGTACCACAAATCACTTCTCAATTATTTCACTTCAAAACAGGAAAAGGGGATTCATTAAAATAGACAGTAGAGTTACATCTTCCTAGTTTTCAGGGACCACTCTTCCCTTTTTTGTTTCTTTCCCCTTCTGACTTATGTATGACTGCTTCCTAGGAGGTGGCTGCTCTTGGTGGTGGTGGTGGCGAGGAGGTGGTGCAGAGGCAGTGCTTGTTCACATAGTGCAGCAGGCAGGATCTGTCCCTTGATGCAGCCAGGGGCTGGAAGGCTCAAGCTCAGTTCCTGGTGATGGGGAGCAGCCTCCAACAAAAGCACACCTGTGCTTTGAGGAGGGTGTTGTGAGTCCTAGGCAAAGTCCTTGAGTGCGCTGTACACCTCGCTGCAAGAACATGGTCACAACAGCAGCTCCTGACCTGCTGGGAGGGTGCAAGTTGTAGATCTTAATATGTACAAAACTATCAATACTTAGGGTTAGGAGAGCCACAAACGGTGATTTCCTGACTTGACTAAAATTATTGTTAAAACCCAGCCTTTACCTGAATAGTTGCTGGGTTTTTTTAATGACACTCAGAAAAAGGGGAAGGAAGAAGACGAAATAAATAGTTGGGGAAGATCATGCTTTCCTTCCCTGTTTCAGCTACCAAATGAAGCTGGAATCTTATGGTAAATTGCAGTAGGGATAATTATTATTTTTTTTTTAACAGCCATGAGTATCTGGCTGTTTTCTTCTTGTTTTGAAGTACTCTTAATGCAGTGGAGCACACGGGCCATATTTGTACTCCACAGCACTGTGCTTTGCCAGCTGTGCACCCCAGTGGTGCCTGCGTAGCTGTGTATTGCTTCTGAACCCACCGCCTTCAAGTACTCTCCCCACCTCATTCTGCTGTTGTGTTATAACATCAGGCCTTTTAAGTGACCTACTGCTATATAAACTCATTTGTTTGCCCTTGTAAGTCTTAAGTGCTCAGTTGCAAGTCTGTTTTGAAAATCTTACTTTTGCAGAGGAGACAGACTGTCTTTCTTTGGGGATAATTTTTG